>NW_026988976.1:0-161241 GCF_030222135.1 Aotus nancymaae
GTTTTGGATTTAGAAGCAGATATTTCCCTGTGCTTACTGCTGTTTCTTCCATATGCCGGTAATGGGCTGAAAAGGCCTGTTTTGGGACTCTGCAGAGAAAGTGTTTGCAGACTGCTGAATCCACACACGGGTTTAACTCTGGAAGTTGAGTGCACACATTGACAACCGTTCTGTTAGATAGCTGCGTTTTGGATTTAGAAGCAGATATTTCCCTGTGCTTACTGCTGTTTCTTCCATATGCCGGTAATGGGCTGAAAACGCCTGTTTTGGGACTCTGCAGAGAAAGTGTTTGCAGACTGCTGAATCCACACACGGGTTTAAACTGTGGAAGTTGAGTTCACACATTGACAACCGTTCTGTTAGATAGCTGCGTTTTGGATTTAGAGGCAGATATTTCCCTGTGCTTACTGCTGTTTCTTCCGTATGCCGGTAATGGGCTGAAAACGCCTGTTTTGGGACTCTGCAGAGAAAGTGTTTGCAGACTGCTGAATCCACACACGGGTTTAACTCTGGAAGTTGAGTGCACACATTGACAACCGTTCTGTTAGATAGCTGCGTTTTGGATTTAGAAGCAGATATTTCCCTGTGCTTACTGCTGTTTCTTCCATATGCCGGTAATGGGCTGAAAACGCCTGTTTTGGGACTCTGCAGAGAGAGTGTTTGCAGACTGCTGAATCCACACACGGGTTTAACTCTGGAAGTTGAGTGCACACATTGACAACCGTTCTGTTAGATAGCTGCGTTTTGGATTTAGAAGCAGATATTTCCCTGTGCTTACTGCTGTTTCTTCCATATGCCGGTAATGGGCTGAAAACGCCTGTTTTGGGACTCTGCAGAGAAAGTGTTTGCAGACTGCTGAATCCACACACGGGTTTAACTCTGGAAGTTGAGTGCACACATTGACAACCGTTCTGTTAGATAGCTGCGTTTTGGATTTAGAAGCAGATATTTCCCTGTGCTTACTGCTGTTTCTTCCATATGCCGGTAATGGGCTGAAAACGCCTGTTTTGGGACTCTGCAGAGAGAGTGTTTGCAGACTGCTGAATCCACACACGGGTTTAACTCTGGAAGTTGAGTGCACACATTGACAACCGTTCTGTTAGATAGCTGCGTTTTGGATTTAGAGGCAGATATTTCCCTGTGCTTACTGCTGTTTCTTCCATATGCCGGTAATGGGCTGAAAACGCCTGTTTGGGGACTCTGCAGAGAAAGTGTTTGCAGACTGCTGAATCCACACACGGGTTTAACTCTGGAAGTTGAGTGCACACATTGACAACCGTTCTGTTAGATAGCTGCGTTTTGGATTTAGAAGCAGATATTTCCCTGTGCTTACTGCTGTTTCTTCCGTATGCCGGTAATGGGCTGAAAACGCCTGTTTTGGGACTCTGCAGAGAAAGTGTTTGCAGACTGCTGAATCCACACACGGGTTTAACTCTGGAAGTTGAGTGCACACATTGACAACCGTTCTGTTAGATAGCTGCGTTTTGGATTTAGAAGCAGATATTTCCCTGTGCTTACTGCTGTTTCTACCATATGCCGGTAATGGGCTGAAAACGCCTGCTTTGGGACTCTGCAGAGAAAGTGTTTGCAGACTGCTGAATCCACTCACGGGTTTAACTCTGGAAGTTGAGTGCACACATTGACAACCGTTCTGTTAGATAGCTGCGTTTTGGATTTAGAAGCAGATATTTCCCTGTGCTTACTGCTGTTTCTTCCATATGCCGGTAATGGGCTGAAAAGGCCTGTTTTGGGACTCTGCAGAGAAAGTGTTTGCAGACTGCTGAATCCACACACGGGTTTAACACTGGAAGTTGAGTGCACACATTGACAACCGTTCTGTTAGATAGCTGCGTTTTGGATTTAGAAGCAGATATTTCCCTGTGCTTACTGCTGTTTCTTCCATATGCCGGTAATGGGCTGAAAACGCCTGTTTTGGGACTCTGCAGAGAAAGTGTTTGCAGACTGCTGAATCCACACACGGGTTTAACTGTGGAAGTTGAGTTCACACATTGACAACCGTTCTGTTAGATAGCTGCGTTTTGGATTTAGAAGCAGATATTTCCCTGTGCTTACTGCTGTTTCTTCCATATGCCGGTAATGGGCTGAAAACCCATGTTTTGGGACTCTGCAGAGAAAGTGTTTGCAGACTGCTGAATCCACACACGGGTTTAACTCTGGAAGTTGAGTGCACACATTGACAACCGTTCTGTTAGATAGCTGCGTTTTGGATTTAGAAGCAGATATTTCCCTGTGCTTACTGCTGTTTCTTCCATATGCCGGTAATGGGCTGAAAACGCCTGCTTTGGGACGCTGCAGAGAAAGTGTTTGCAGACTGCTGAATCCACACACGGGTTTAACTCTGGAAGTTGAGTGCACACATTGACAACCGTTCTGTTAGATAGCTGCGTTTTGGATTTAGAAGCAGATATTTCCCTGTGCTTACTGCTGTTTCTTCCCTATGCCGGTAATGGGCTGAAAACGCCTGGTTTGGGACTCTGCAGAGAAAGTGTTTGCAGACTGCTGAATCCACACACGGGTTTAACTCTGGAAGTTGAGTGCACACATTGACAACCGTTCTGTTAGATAGCTGCGTTTTGGATTTAGAAGCAGATATTTCCCTGTGCTTACTGCTGTTTCTTCCGTATGCCGGTAATGGGCTGAAAAAGCCTGCTTTGGGACTCTGCAGAGAAAGTGTTTGCAGACTGCTGAATCCACACACGGGTTTAACTCTGGAAGTTGAGTGCACACATTGACAACCGTTCTGTTAGATAGCTGCGTTTTGGATTTAGAAGCAGATATTTCCCTGTGCTTACTGCTGTTTCTTCCATATGCCGGTAATGGGCTGAAAACGCCTGTTTTGGGACTCTGCAGAGAAAGTGTTTGCAGACTGCTGAATCCACACACGGGTTTAACTCTGGAAGTTGAGTGCACACATTGACAACCGTTCTGTTAGATAGCTGCATTTTGGATTTAGAAGCAGATATTTCCCTGTGCTTACTGCTGTTTCTTCCATATGCCGGTAATGGGCTGAAAACGCCTGTTTTGGGACTCTGCAGAGAAAGTGTTTGCAGACTGCTGAATCCACACACGGGTTTAACTCTGGAAGTTGAGTGCACACATTGACAACCGTTCTGTTAGATAGCTGCGTTTTGGATTTAGAAGCAGATATTTCCCTGTGCTTACTGCTGTTTCTTCCATATGCCGGTAATGGGCTGAAAACGCCTGTTTTCGGACTCTGCAGAGAAAGTGTTTGCAGACTGCTGAATCCACACACGGGTTTAACTCTGGAAGTTGAGTGCACACATTGACAACCGTTCTGTTAGATAGCTGCGTTTTGGATTTAGAAGCAGATATTTCCCTGTGCTTACTGCTGTTTCTTCCATATGCCGGTAATGGGCTGAAAACCCCTGTTTTGGGACTCTACAGAGAAAGTGTTTGCAGACTGCTGAATCCACACACGGGTTTAACTCTGGAAGTTGAGTGCACACATTGACAACCGTTCTGTTAGATAGCTGCGTTTTGGATTTAGAAGCAGATATTTCCCTGTGCTTACTGCTGTTTCTTCCATATGCCGGTAATGGGCTGAAAACGCCTGTTTTGGGACTCTGCAGAGAATGTGTTTGCAGACTGCTGAATCCACACACGGGTTTAACTCTGGAAGTTGAGTGTACACATTGACAACCGTTCTGTTAGATAGCTGCGTTTTGGATTTAGAAGCAGAAATTTCCCTGTGCTTACTGCTGTTTCTTCCATATGCCGGTAATGGGCTGAAAACGCCTGTTTTGGGACTCTGCAGAGAAAGTGTTTGCAGACTGCTGAATCCACACACGGGTTTAACTCTGGAAGTTGAGTGCACACATTGACAACCGTTCTGTTAGATAGCTGCGTTTTGGATTTAGAAGCAGATATTTCCCTGTGCTTACTGCTGTTTCTTCCATATGCCGGTAATGGGCTGAAAACGCCTGTTTTGGGACTCTGCAGAGAAAGTGTTTGCAGACTGCTGAATCCACACACGGGTTTAACTCTGGAAGTTGAGTGCACACATTGACAACCGTTCTGTTAGATAGCTGCGTTTTGGATTTAGAAGCAGATATTTCCCTGTGCTTACTGCTGTTTCTTCCATATGCCGGTAATGGGCTGAAAACGCCTGTTTTGGGACTCTGCAGAGAAAGTGTTTGCAGACTGCTGAATCCACACACGGGTTTAACTCTGGAAGTTGAGTGCACACATTGACAACCGTTCTGTTAGATAGCTGCGTTTTGGATTTAGAAGCAGATATTTCCCTGTGCTTACTGCTGTTTCTTCCATATGCCGGTAATGGGCTGAAAACGCCTGTTTTGGGACTCTGCAGAGAAAGTGTTTGCAGACTGCTGAATCCACACACGGGTTTAACTCTGGAAGTTGAGTGCACACATTGACAACCGTTCTGTTAGATAGCTGAGTTTTGGATTTAGAAGCAGATATTTCCCTGTGCTTACTGCTGTTTCTTCCATATGCCGGTAATGGGCTGAAAACGCCTGTTTTCGGACTCTGCAGAGAAAGTGTTTGCAGACTGCTGAATCCACACACGGGTTTAACTCTGGAAGTTGAGTGCACACATTGACAACCGTTCTGTTAGATAGCTGCGTTTTGGATTTAGAAGCAGATATTTCCCTGTGCTTACTGCTGTTTCTTCCATATGCCGGTAATGGACTGAAAACGCCTGGTTTGGGACTCTGCAGAGAAAGTGTTTGCAGACTGCTGAATCCACACACGGGTTTAACTCTGGAAGTTGAGTGCACACATTGACAACCGTTCTGTTAGATAGCTGCGTTTTGGATTTAGAAGCAGATATTTCCCTGTGCTTACTGCTGTTTCTTCCATATGCCGGTAATGGGCTGAAAACGCCTGCTTTGGGACTCTGCAGAGAAAGTGTTTGCAGACTGCTGAATCCACACACGGGTTTAACTCTGGAAGTTGAGTGCACACATTGACAACCGTTCTGTTAGATAGCTGCGTTTTGGATTTAGAAGCAGATATTTCCCTGTGCTTACTGCTGTTTCTTCCATATGCCGGTAATGGGCTGAAAACGCCTGCTTTGGGACTCTGCAGAGAAAGTGTTTGCAGACTGCTGAATCCACACACGGGTTTAACTCTGGAAGTTGAGTGCACACATTGACAACCGTTCTGTTAGATAGCTGCGTTTTGGATTTAGAAGCAGATATTTCCCTGTGCTTACTGCTGTTTCTTCCATATGCCGGTAATGGGCTGAAAACGCCTGTTTTGGGACTCTGCAGAGAAAGTGTTTGCAGACTGCTGAATCCACCCACGGGTTTAACTCTGGAAGTTGAGTGCACACATTGACAACCGTTCTGTTAGATAGCTGAATTTTGGATTTAGAAGCAGATATTTCCCTGTGCTTACTGCTGTTTCTTCCATATGCCGGTAATGGGCTGAAAACGCCTGTTTTGGGACTCTGCAGAGAAAGTGTTTGCAGACTGCTGAATCCACACACGGGTTTAACTCTGGAAGTTGAGTGCACACATTGACAACCGTTCTGTTAGATAGCTGCGTTTTGGATTTAGAAGCAGATATTTCCCTGTGCTTACTGCTGTTTCTTCCATATGCCGGTAATGGGCTGAAAACGCCTGTTTTGGGACTCTGCAGAGAAAGTGTTTGCAGACTGCTGAATCCACACACGGGTTTAACTCTGGAAGTTGAGTGCACACATTGACAACCGTTCTGTTAGATAGCTGCGTTTTGGATTTAGAAGCAGATATTTCCCTGTGCTTACTGCTGTTTCTTCCATATGCCGGTAATGGGCTGAAAACGCCTGTTTTGGGACTCTGCAGAGAAAGTGTTTGCAGACTGCTGAATCCACACACGGGTTTAACTCTGGAAGTTGAGTGCACACATTGACAACCGTTCTGTTAGATAGCTGCGTTTTGGATTTAGAAGCAGATATTTCCCTGTGCTTACTGCTGTTTCTTCCATATGCCGGTTATGGGCTGAAAACGCCTGTTTTGGGACTCTGCAGAGAAAGTGTTTGCAGACTGCTGAATCCACACACGGGTTTAACTCTGGAAGTTGAGTGCACACATTGACAACCGTTCTGTTAGATAGCTGCGTTTTGGATTTAGAAGCAGATATTTCCCTGTGCTTACTGCTGTTTCTTCCATATGCCGGTAATGGGCTGAAAACGCCTGGTTTGGGACTCTGCAGAGAAAGTGTTTGCAGACTGCTGAATCCACACACGGGTTTAACTCTGGAAGTTGAGTGCACACATTGACAACCGTTCTGTTAGATAGCTGCGTTTTGGATTTAGAAGCAGATATTTCCCTGTGCTTACTGCTGTTTCTTCCATATGCCGGTAATGGGCTGAAAAGGCCTGTTTTGGGACTCTGCAGAGAAAGTGTTTGCAGACTGCTGAATCCACACACGGGTTTAACACTGGAAGTTGAGTGCACACATTGACAACCGTTCTGTTAGATAGCTGCGTTTTGGATTTAGAAGCAGATATTTCCCTGTGCTTACTGCTGTTTCTTCCATATGCCGGTAATGGGCTGAAAACGCCTGTTTTGGGACTCTGCAGAGAAAGTGTTTGCAGACTGCTGAATCCACACACGGGTTTAACTGTGGAAGTTGAGTTCACACATTGACAACCGTTCTGTTAGATAGCTGCGTTTTGGATTTAGAAGCAGATATTTACTGTGCTTACTGCTGTTTCTTCCATATGCCGGTAATGGGCTGAAAACCCGTGTTTTGGGACTCTGCAGAGAAAGTGTTTGCAGACTGCTGAATCCACACACGGGTTTAACTCTGGAAGTTGAGTGAACACATTGACAACCGTTCTGTTAGATAGCTGCGTTTTGGATTTAGAAGCAGATATTTCCCTGTGCTTACTGCTGTTTCTTCCATATGCCGGTAATGGGCTGAAAACGCCTGCTTTGGGACTCTGCAGAGAAAGTGTTTGCAGACTGCTGAATCCACACACGGGTTTAACTCTGGAAGTTGAGTGCATACGTTGACAACCGTTCTGTTAGATAGCTGCGTTTTGGATTTAGAAGCAGATATTTCCCTGTGCTTACTGCTGTTTCTTCCATATGCCGGTAATGGGCTGAAAACGCCTGTTTTGGGACTCTGCAGAGAAAGTGTTTGCAGACTGCTGAATCCACACACGGGTTTAACTCTGGAAGTTGAGTGCACACATTGACAACCGTTCTGTTAGATAGCTGCGTTTTGGATTTAGAAGCAGATATTTCCCTGTGCTTACTGCTGTTTCTTCCATATGCCGGTAATGGGCTGAAAACGCCTGTTTTGGAACTCTGCAGAGAAAGTGTTTGCAGACTGCTGAATCCACACACGGGTTTAACTCTGGAAGTTGAGTGCACACATTGACAACCGTTCTGTTAGATAGCTGCGTTTTGGATTTAGAAGCAGATATTTCCCTGTGCTTACTGCTGTTTCTTCCATATGCCGGTAATGGGCTGAAAACGCCTGTTTTGGGACTCTGCAGAGAAAGTGTTTGCAGACTGCTGAATCCACACACGGGTTTAACTCTGGAAGTTGAGTGCACACATTGACAACCGTTCTGTTAGATAGCTGCGTTTTGGATTTAGAAGCAGATATTTCCCTGTGCTTACTGCTGTTTCTTCCCTATGCCGGTAATGGGCTGAAAACGCCTGGTTTGGGACTCTGCAGAGAAAGTGTTTGCAGACTGCTGAATCCACACACGGGTTTAACTCTGGAAGTTGAGTGCACACATTGACAACCGTTCTGTTAGATAGCTGCGTTTTGGATTTAGAAGCAGATATTTCCCTGTGCTTACTGCTGTTTCTTCCATATGCTGGTAATGGGCTGAAAACGCCTGGTTTGGGACTCTGCAGAGAAAGTGTTTGCAGACTGCTGAATCCACACACGGGTTTAACTCTGGAAGTTGAGTGCACACATTGACAACCGTTCTGTTAGATAGCTGCGTTTTGGATTTAGAAGCAGATGTTTCCCTGTGCTTACTGCTGTTTCTTCCATATGCCGGTAATGGGCTGAAAACGCCTGTTTTGGGACTCTGCAGAGAAAGTGTTTGCAGACTGCTGAATCCACACACGGGTTTAACTCTGGAAGTTGAGTGCACGCATTGACAACCGTTCTGTTAGATAGCTGCGTTTTGGATTTAGAAGCAGATATTTCCCTGTTCTTACTGCTGTTTCTTCCATATGCCGGTAATGGGCTGAAAACGCCTGTTTTCGGACTCTGCAGAGAAAGTGTTTGCAGACTGCTGAATCCACACACGGGTTTAACTCTGGAAGTTGAGTGCACACATTGACAACCGTTCTGTTAGATAGCTGCGTTTTGGATTTAGAAGCAGATATTTCCCTGTGCTTACTGCTGTTTCTTCCATATGCCGGTAATGGGCTGAAAACGCCTGTTTTGGGACTCTGCAGAGAAAGTGTTTGCAGACTGCTGAATCCACACACGGGTTTAACTCTGGAAGTTGAGTGCACACATTGACAACCGTTCTGTTAGATAGCTGCGTTTTGGATTTAGAAGCAGATATTTCCCTGTGCTTACTGCTGTTTCTTCCCTATGCCGGTTATGGGCTGAAAACGCCTGCTTTGGGACTCTGCAGAGAAAGTGTTTGCAGACTGCTGAATCCACACACGGGTTTAACTCTGGAAGTTGAGTGCACACATTGACAACCGTTCTGTTAGATAGCTGCGTTTTGGATTTAGAAGCAGATATTTCCCTGTGCTTACTGCTGTTTCTTCCATATGCCGGTAATGGGCTGAAAACGCCTGGTTTGGGACTCTGCAGAGAAAGTGTTTGCAGACTGCTGAATCCACACACGGGTTTAACTCTGGAAGTTGAGTGCACACATTGACAACCGTTCTGTTAGATAGCTGCGTTTTGGATTTAGAAGCAGATATTTCCCTGTGCTTACTGCTGTTTCTTCCATATGCCGGTAATGGGCTGAAAACGCCTGTTTGGGGACTCTGCAGAGAAAGTGTTTGCAGACTGCTGAATCCACACACGGGTTTAACTCTGGAAGTTGAGTGCACACATTGACAACCGTTCTGTTAGATAGCTGCGTTTTGGATTTAGAAGCAGATATTTCCCTGTGCTTACTGCTGTTTCTACCATATGCCGGTAATGGGCTGAAAACGCCTGCTTTGGGACTCTGCAGAGAAAGTGTTTGCAGACTGCTGAATCCACTCACGGGTTTAACTCTGGAAGTTGAGTGCACACATTGACAACCGTTCTGTTAGATAGCTGCGTTTTGGATTTAGAAGCAGATATTTCCCTGTGCTTACTGCTGTTTCTTCCATATGCCGGTAATGGGCTGAAAAGGCCTGTTTTGGGACTCTGCAGAGAAAGTGTTTGCAGACTGCTGAATCCACACACGGGTTTAACACTGGAAGTTGAGTGCACACATTGACAACCGTTCTGTTAGATAGCTGCGTTTTGGATTTAGAAGCAGATATTTCCCTGTGCTTACTGCTGTTTCTTCCATATGCCGGTAATGGGCTGAAAACGCCTGTTTTGGGACTCTGCAGAGAAAGTGTTTGCAGACTGCTGAATCCACACACGGGTTTAACTGTGGAAGTTGAGTTCACACATTGACAACCGTTCTGTTAGATACCTGCGTTTTGGATTTAGAAGCAGATATTTCCCTGTGCTTACTGCTGTTTCTTCCATATGCCGGTAATGGGCTGAAAACCCGTGTTTTGGGACTCTGCAGAGAAAGTGTTTGCAGACTGCTGAATCCACACACGGGTTTAACTCTGGAAGTTGAGTGAACACATTGACAACCGTTCTGTTAGATAGCTGCGTTTTGGATTTAGAAGCAGATATTTCCCTGTGCTTACTGCTGTTTCTTCCCTATGCCGGTAATGGGCTGAAAACGCCTGCTTTGGGACTCTGCAGAGAAAGTGTTTGCAGACTGCTGAATCCACACACGGGTTTAACTCTGGAAGTTGAGTGCACACGTTGACAACCGTTCTGTTAGATAGCTGCGTTTTGGATTTACAAGCAGATATTTCCCTGTGCTTACTGCTGTTTCTTCCATATGCCGGTAATGGGCTGAAAACGCCTGTTTTCGGACTCTGCAGAGAAAGTGTTTGCAGACTGCTGAATCCACACACGGGTTTAAGTCTGGAAGTTGAGTGCACACATTGACAACCGTTCTGTTAGATAGCTGCGTTTTGGATTTAGAAGCAGATATTTCCCTGTGCTTACTGCTGTTTCTTCCATATGCCGGTAATGGGCTGAAAACGCCTGCTTTGGGACTCTGCAGAGAAAGTGTTTGCAGACTGCTGAATCCACACACGGGTTTAACTCTGGAAGTTGAGT
This sequence comes from Aotus nancymaae, assembly GCF_030222135.1. Taxonomy (NCBI): domain Eukaryota; kingdom Metazoa; phylum Chordata; class Mammalia; order Primates; family Aotidae; genus Aotus; species Aotus nancymaae. The sequence continues at coordinate 10,327 of NW_026988976.1, forward strand.
GCACACATTGACAACCGTTCTGTTAGATAGCTGCGTTTTGGATTTAGAAGCAGATATTTCCCTGTGCTTACTGCTGTTTCTTCCCTATGCCGGTAATGGGCTGAAAACGCCTGTTTTGGGACTCTGCAGAGAAAGTGTTTGCAGACTGCTGAATTCACACACGGGTTTAACTCTGGAAGTTGAGTGCACACATTGACAACCGTTCTGTTAGATAGCTGCGTTTTGGATTTAGAAGCAGATATTTCCCTGTGCTTACTGCTGTTTCTTCCGTATGCCGGTAATGGGCTGAAAACGCCTGCTTTGGGACTCTGCAGAGAAAGTGTTTGCAGACTGCTGAATCCACACACGGGTTTAACTCTGGAAGTTGAGTGCACACATTGACAACCGTTCTGTTAGATAGCTGCGTTTTGGATTTAGAAGCAGATATTTCCCTGTGCTTACTGCTGTTTCTTCCATATGCCGGTAATGGGCTGAAAACGCCTGTTTTGGGACTCTGCAGAGAAAGTGTTTGCAGACTGCTGAATCCACACACGGGTTTAACTCTGGAAGTTGAGTGCACACATTGACAACCGTTCTGTTAGATAGCTGCGTTTTGGATTTAGAAGCAGATATTTCCCTGTGCTTACTGCTGTTTCTTCCATATGCCGGTAATGGGCTGAAAACGCCTGTTTTGGGACTCTGCAGAGAAAGTGTTTGCAGACTGCTGAATCCACACACGGGTTTAACTCTGGAAGTTGAGTGCACACATTGACAACCGTTCTGTTAGATAGCTGCGTTTTGGATTTAGAAGCAGATATTTCCCTGTGCTTACTGCTGTTTCTTCCATATGCTGGTAATGGGCTGAAAACGCCTGTTTTGGGACTCTGCAGAGAAAGTGTTTGCAGACTGCTGAATCCACACACGGGTTTAACTCTGGAAGTTGAGTGCACACATTGACAACCGTTCTGTTAGATAGCTGCGTTTTGGATTTAGAAGCAGATATTTCCCTGTGCTTACTGCTGTTTCTTCCCTATGCCGGTAATGGGCTGAAAACGCCTGTTTTCGGACTCTGCAGAGAAAGTGTCTGCAGACTGCTGAATCCACACACAGGTTTAACTCTGGAAGTTGAGTGCACACATTGACAACCGTTCTGTTAGATAGCTGCGTTTTGGATTTAGAAGCAGATATTTCCCTGTGCTTACTGCTGTTTCTTCCCTATGCCGGTAATGGGCTGAAAACGCCTGTTTTGGGACTCTGCAGAGAAAGTGTTTGCAGACTGCTGAATCCACACACGGGTTTATCTCTGGAAGTTGAGTGCACACATTGACAACCGTTCTGTTATATAGCTGCGTTTTGGCTTTAGAAGCAGATATTTCCCTGTGCTTACTGCTGTTTCTTCCCTATGCCGGTAATGGGCTGAAAACGCCTGTTTTGTGACTCTGCCCAGAAAGTGTTTGCAGACTGCTGAATCCACACACGGGTTTATCTCTGGAAGTTGAGTGCACGCATTGACAACCATTCAGTTAGATAGCTGCCTTTTGGTTTTAGAAGCAGTTATTTCTCTTTACAGCATATACTCTCATTCACTCTGGAATATCCAAACGCAGCTCCTAAAAGAAACGGGTTTCTAAGTGTAATCAGATATTTCTCTTTACATCTTGTACCCCAGTACACTCTGATATTTGCAAACGCAGCTCCTGGAAGAAACGTGTTTGTAACTCGCTGAATTTGAGTATATATTGAAGTCTCTTAGGTGAATGAACACACAGCAGAGGAGTTTGAAAAAAACATTTCTTCCATGTTATAGATGCACTGTTACTGCTATTGCTTTTAGGCTGGTGTTTTCCTGGAAATGTTGGTTTTAGAATTTCCATATAAATGGTTTGTAAACTGCTGCTTAAGTGGAGCAGTTTAATTCGTTAAGTTGAATGCCCTCATTCACAATCATTCTGTTAGCTAGCTCCGTTTTGGTTTTAGAAGCCTGTGTTTCTAGTTACAGCATATACTCCCATTCATTCTGGAATAGCCAAACGCAGCTCCCAGAATAGGCGTGTTTCTAAGTCGCTGAATCTAAACATAGATTCAACTCCCTTAGGTGAACGAACACACAGCACAGCAGTTTGAAAGAAACGTTTTATTTGAGTTTTAGACGCAGTCTTATTGCTATTTCTTAGAGGCCGGTATTTTGCTGGGAGTGTCTGTTTTAGAATCTGCACAAAAATCTTTTCTAAACTGCTGCATAGAAACAACAGTTTATCTCAATAAGCTGAATGCACACAGTGACAACCATTCTGTTAGATGGCTCCGTGTTTGTTTTAGAACCAGATATTTCACTTTAAACCTTATACTCCAGTACACTCTGGAATATGCAAATGCAGCTCCTGGAAGAAACGTGTTTCTTACTCGCTGAATCTGAACATATACTCAAGACTCTTAGGTGAATGAACACAGAGCAGAGCATTTTGAAGAAAACGTTTCTTCTATGTTATAGATGCAGTCTTACTGCTACTTCTTTTAGGCTGGTGTTTTGCTGCAAATGTTGATTTTAGAATTTGCATATAAAGGGTTTCTAAACTGCTGCCTAAGAAGAGCAGATTAACCCTTTAAGTTGAATGCACACATTCACAACCATTCTGTTAGATAGCTCCGTTTTGGTTTTAGAAACAGATATTTCTCTTTACAGCATTTACTCCCATACACTCTGGAATATCGAAATGCAGCTCCTAGAATAAACGTGTTTCAAACTCGCTGAATCCAAACATAGATTCAACGACCTTTGGTGAACGAACACACTGCAGAGCAGTTTGAAAGAAACGTTCCCTCTGAGTTTTAGACGCAGTCTTACTGCTATTTCTTATAGGCCGGTATTTTGCTGGAAATGTCTGTTTGAGAATCTACACAGAAATGTTTTCTAAACTGCTGCATACAAACAGCAGTTTAGCTCAGTAAGTTGAATGCACACATTGACCACCATTCCATTAGATCATCCGTTTTTCTTTTGGAACGAGACATTTGTCTTTACATCTTATACTTCAGTATACTCTGGAATAGGCAAACACAGCTCCTGGAAGAAACGTGTTGCTAACTAGCTGAATCTGAACATATATTCAAGTCTCTTATATGAATGAACACACAGCAGAGCAGTTTGAAAACAGTTTCTTCCATGTTAAAGATGCAGTCTTACTGCTATTTCCTTTAGGCTGGTGTTTTGCTGGAAAGCTCTGTATGAGAATTTGCATATAAAGGGTTTCTAAAGTGCTGCATGACAAGAGCAGTTTACCTCTTTAAGCCGAAGGCACACATTCACAACCACTCTGCTAGATAGATCCATTTTGGTTTTAGAAACAGATATTTCTCTTTACAGCATATACTCCCATTCATTCTGGAATATCCAAAGACAGCTCCTAGAATGAACGTGTTTCTATCTCGCTGAATCTAAATACAGATTAAACTCCCTTAGGTCAAAGAACACACGGCCGAGCAGTTTGAAAGAAACGTTTCTTCTGAGTTTTAGACGCAGTCTTAATGCTCTTTCTCATATAGGCCGGTACTGGGCCGGAAAGGCCTGTTTTGAGACTCTGCACAGAAAGTGTTTGCAGACTGCTGAATCCACACACGGGTTTAACTCTGGAAGTTGAGTGCACACATTGACAACCGTTCTGTTAGATAGCTGCGTTTTGGATTTAGAAGCAGATATTTCCCTGTGCTTACTGCTGTTTCTTCCATATGCCGGTAATGGGCTGAAAACGCCTGTTTTGGGACTCTGCAGAGAAAGTGTTTGCAGACTGCTGAATCCACACACGGGTTTAACTCTGGAAGTTGAGTGCACACATTGACAACCGTTCTGTTAGATAGCTGCGTTTTGGATTTAGAAGCAGATATTTCCCTGTGCTTACTGCTGTTTCTTCCATATGCCGGTAATGGGCTGAAAACGCCTGTTTTGGGACTCTGCAGAGAAAGTGTTTGCAGACTGCTGAATCCACACACGGGTTTAACTCTGGAAGTTGAGTGCACACATTGACAACCGTTCTGTTAGATAGCTGCGTTTTGGATTTAGAAGCAGATATTTCCCTGTGCTTACTGCTGTTTCTTCCATATGCCGGTAATGGGCTGAAAACGCCTCTTTTGGGACTCTGCAGAGAAAGTGTTTGCAGACTGCTGAATCCACACACGGGTTTAACTCTGGAAGTTGAGTGCACACATTGACAACCGTTCTGTTAGATAGCTGAGTTTTGGATTTAGAAGCAGATATTTCCCTGTGCTTACTGCTGTTTCTTCCATATGCCGGTAATGGGCTGAAAACGCCTGTTTTCGGACTCTGCAGAGAAAGTGTTTGCAGACTGCTGAATCCACACACGGGTATAACTCTGGAAGTTGAGTGCACACATTGACAACCGTTCTGTTAGATAGCTGCGTTTTGGATTTAGAAGCAGATATTTCCCTGTGCTTACTGCTGTTTCTTCCATATGCCGGTAATGGGCTGAAAACGCCTGGTTTGGGACTCTGCAGAGAAAGTGTTTGCAGACTGCTGAATCCACACACGGGTTTAACTCTGGAAGTTGAGTGCACACATTGACAACCGTTCTGTTAGATAGCTGCGTTTTGGATTTAGAAGCAGATATTTCCCTGTGCTTACTGCTGTTTCTTCCGTATGCCGGTAATGGGCTGAAAACGCCTGCTTTGGGACTCTGCAGAGAAAGTGTTTGCAGACTGCTGAATCCACACACGGGTTTAACTCTGGAAGTTGAGTGCACACATTGACAACCGTTCTGTTAGATAGCTGCGTTTTGGATTTAGAAGCAGATATTTCCCTGTGCTTACTGCTGTTTCTTCCGTATGCCGGTAATGGGCTGAAAACGCCTGTTTTGGGACTCTGCAGAGAAAGTGTTTGCAGACTGCTGAATCCACACACGGGTTTAACTCTGGAAGTTGAGTGCACACATTGACAACCGTTCTGTTAGATAGCTGCGTTTTGGATTTAGAAGCAGATATTTCCCTGTGCTTACTGCTGTTTCTTCCATATGCCGGTAATGGGCTGAAAACGCCTGTTTTGGGACTCTGCAGAGAAAGTGTTTGCAGACTGCTGAATCCACACACGGGTTTAACTCTGGAAGTTGAGTGCACACATTGACAACCGTTCTGTTAGATAGCTGCGTTTTGGATTTAGAAGCAGATATTTCCCTGTGCTTACTGCTGTTTCTTCCATATGCCGGTAATGGGCTGAAAACGCCTGTTTTGGGACTCTGCAGAGAAAGTGTTTGCAGACTGCTGAATCCACACACGGGTTTAACTCTGGAAGTTGAGTGCACACATTGACAACCGTTCTGTTAGATAGCTGCGTTTTGGATTTAGAAGCAGATATTTCCCTGTGCTTACTGCTGTTTCTTCCATATGCCGGTAATGGGCTGAAAACGCCTGTTTTGGGACTCTGCAGAGAGAGTGTTTGCAGACTGCTGAATCCACACACGGGTTTAACTCTGGAAGTTGAGTGCACACATTGACAACCGTTCTGTTAGATAGCTGCGTTTTGGATTTAGAATCTGATATTTCCCTGTGCTTACTGCTGTTTCTTCCATATGCCGGTAATGGGCTGAAAACGCCTGTTTTGGGACTCTGCAGAGAAACTGTTTGCAGACTGCTGAATCCACACACGGGTTTAACTCTGGAAGTTGAGTGCACACATTGACAACCGTTCTGTTAGATAGCTGCGTTTTGGATTTAGAAGCAGATATTTCCCTGTGCTTACTGCTGTTTCTTCCATATGCCGGTAATGGGCTGAAAACGCCTGTTTTGGGACTCTGCAGAGAAAGTGTTTGCAGACTGCTGAATCCACACACGGGTTTAACTCTGGAAGTTGAGTGCACACATTGACAACCGTTCTGTTAGATAGCTGCGTTTTGGATTTAGAAGCAGATATTTCCCTGTGCTTACTGCTGTTTCTTCCATATGCCGGTAATGGGCTGAAAACGCCTGCTTTGGGACTCTGCAGAGAAAGTGTTTGCAGACTGCTGAATCCACACACGGGTTTAACTCTGGAAGTTGAGTGCACACGTTGACAACCGTTCTGTTAGATAGCTGCGTTTTGGATTTAGAAGCAGATATTTCCCTGGGCTTACTGCTGTTTCTTCCATATGCCGGTAATGGGCTGAAAATGCCTGTTTCGGACTCTGCAGAGAAAGTGTTTGCAGACTGCTGAATCCACACACGGGTTTAACTCTGGAAGTTGAGTGCACACATTGACAACCGTTCTGTTAGATAGCTGCGTTTTGGATTTAGAAGCAGATATTTCCCTGTGCTTACTGCTGTTTCTTCCATATGCCGGTAAAGGGCTGAAAACGCCTGGTTTGGAACTCTGCAGAGAAAGTGTTTGCAGACTGCTGAATCCACACACGGGTTTAACTCTGGAAGTTGAGTGCACACATTGACAACCGTTCTGTTAGATAGCTGCGTTTTGGATTTAGAAGCAGATATTTCCCTGTGCTTACTGCTGTTTCTTCCATATGCCGGTAATGGGCTGAAAACGCCTGCTTTGGGACTCTGCAGAGAAAGTGTTTGCAGACTGCTGAATCCACACACGGGTTTAACTCTGGAAGTTGAGTGCACACATTGACAACCGTTCTGTTAGATAGCTGCGTTTTGGATTTAGAAGCAGATATTTCCCTGTGCTTACTGCTGTTTCTTCCCTATGCCGGTAATGGGCTGAAAACGCCTGGTTTGGGACTCTGCAGAGAAAGTGTTTGCAGACTGCTGAATCCACACACGGGTTTAACTCTGGAAGTTGAGTGCACACATTGACAACCGTTCTGTTAGATAGCTGCGTTTTGGATTTAGAAGCAGATATTTCCCTGTGCTTACTGCTGTTTCTTCCATATGCTGGTAATGGGCTGAAAACGCCTGGTTTGGGACTCTGCAGAGAAAGTGTTTGCAGACTGCTGAATCCACACACGGGTTTAACTCTGGAAGTTGAGTGCACACATTGACAACCGTTCTGTTAGATAGCTGCGTTTTGGATTTAGAAGCAGATATTTCCCTGTGCTTACTGCTGTTTCTTCCATATGCCGGTAATGGGCTGAAAACGCCTGTTTTGGGACTCTGCAGAGAAAGTGTTTGCAGACTGCTGAATCCACACACGGGTTTAACTCTGGAAGTTGAGTGCACGCATTGACAACCGTTCTGTTAGATAGCTGCGTTTTGGATTTAGAAGCAGATATTTCCCTGTTCTTACTGCTGTTTCTTCCATATGCCGGTAATGGGCTGAAAACGCCTGTTTTCGGACTCTGCAGAGAAAGTGTTTGCAGACTGCTGAATCCACACACGGGTTTAACTCTGGAAGTTGAGTGCACACATTGACAACCGTTCGGTTAGATAGCTGCGTTTTGGATTTAGAAGCAGATATTTCCCTGTGCTTACTGCTGTTTCTTCCATATGCCGGTAATGGGCTGAAAACGCCTGTTTTGGGACTCTGCAGAGAAAGTGTTTGCAGACTGCTGAATCCACATACGGGTTTAACTCTGGAAGTTGAGTGCACACATTGACAACCGTTCTGTTAGATAGCTGCGTTTTGGATTTAGAAGCAGATATTTCCCTGTGCTTACTGCTGTTTCTTCCCTATGCCGGTTATGGGCTGAAAACGCCTGCTTTGGGACTCTGCAGAGAAAGTGTTTGCAGACTGCTGAATCCACACACGGGTTTAACTCTGGAAGTTGAGTGCACACATTGACAACCGTTCTGTTAGATAGCTGCGTTTTGGATTTAGAAGCAGATATTTCCCTGTGCTTACTGCTGTTTCTTCCATATGCCGGTAATGGGCTGAAAACGCCTGTTTTGGGACTCTGCAGAGAAAGTGTTTGCAGACTGCTGAATCCACACACGGGTTTAACTCTGGAAGTTGAGTGCACACATTGACAACCGTTCTGTTAGATAGCTGCGTTTTGGATTTAGAAGCAGATATTTCCCTGTGCTTACTGCTGTTTCTTCCATATGCCGGTAATGGGCTGAAAACGCCTGTTTTGGGACTCTGCAGAGAAAGTGTTTGCAGACTGCTGAATCCACACACGGGTTTAACTCTGGAAGTTGAGTGCACACATTGACAACCGTTCTGTTAGATAGCTGCGTTTTGGATTTAGAAGCAGATATTTCCCTGTGCTTACTGCTGTTTCTTCCATATGCCGGTAATGGGCTGAAAACGCCTGGTTTGGGACTCTGCAGAGAAAGTGTTTGCAGACTGCTGAATCCACACACGGGTTTAACTCTGGAAGTTGAGTGCACACATTGACAACCGTTCTGTTAGATAGCTGCGTTTTGGATTTAGAAGCAGATATTTCCCTGTGCTTACTGCTGTTTCTTCCATATGCCGGTAATGGGCTGAAAACGCCTGTTTTGGGACTCTGCAGAGAAAGTGTTTGCAGACTGCTGAATCCACACACGGGTTTAACTCTGGAAGTTGAGTGCACACATTGACAACCGTTCTGTTAGATAGCTGCGTTTTGGATTTAGAAGCAGATATTTCCCTGTGCTTACTGCTGTTTCTTCCATATGCTGGTAATGGGCTGAAAACGCCTGTTTTGGGACTCTGCAGAGAAAGTGTTTGCAGACTGCTGAATCCACACACGGGTTTAACTCTGGAAGTTGAGTGCACACATTGACAACCGTTCTGTTAGATAGCTGCGTTTTGGATTTAGAAGCAGATATTTCCCTGTGCTTACTGCTGTTTCTTCCCTATGCCGGTAATGGGCTGAAAACGCCTGTTTTCGGACTCTGCAGAGAAAGTGTCTGCAGACTGCTGAATCCACACACAGGTTTAACTCTGGAAGTTGAGTGCACACATTGACAACCGTTCTGTTAGATAGCTGCGTTTTGGATTTAGAAGCAGATATTTCCCTGTGCTTACTGCTGTTTCTTCCCTATGCCGGTAATGGGCTGAAAACGCCTGTTTTGGGACTCTGCAGAGAAAGTGTTTGCAGACTGCTGAATCCACACACGGGTTTATCTCTGGAAGTTGAGTGCACACATTGACAACCGTTCTGTTATATAGCTGCGTTTTGGATTTAGAAGCAGATATTTCCCTGTGCTTACTGCTGTTTCTTCCCTATGCCGGTAATGGGCTGAAAACGCCTGTTTTGTGACTCTGCCCAGAAAGTGTTTGCAGACTGCTGAATCCACACACGGGTTTATCTCTGGAAGTTGAGTGCACGCATTGACAACCATTCAGTTAGATAGCTGCCTTTTGGTTTTAGAAGCAGTTATTTCTCTTTACAGCATATACTCTCATTCACTCTGGAATATCCAAACGCAGCTCCTAAAAGAAACGGGTTTCTAAGTGTAATCAGATATTTCTCTTTACATCTTGTACCCCAGTACACTCTGATATTTGCAAACGCAGCTCCTGGAAGAAACGTGTTTGTAACTCGCTGAATTTGAGTATATATTGAAGTCTCTTAGGTGAATGAACACACAGCAGAGGAGTTTGAAAAAAACATTTCTTCCATGTTATAGATGCACTGTTACTGCTATTGCTTTTAGGCTGGTGTTTTCCTGGAAATGTTGGTTTTAGAATTTCCATATAAATGGTTTGTAAACTGCTGCTTAAGTGGAGCAGTTTAATTCGTTAAGTTGAATGCCCTCATTCACAATCATTCTGTTAGCTAGCTCCGTTTTGGTTTTAGAAGCCTGTGTTTCTAGTTACAGCATATACTCCCATTCATTCTGGAATAGCCAAACGCAGCTCCCAGAATAGGCGTGTTTCTAAGTCGCTGAATCTAAACATAGATTCAACTCCCTTAGGTGAACGAACACACAGCACAGCAGTTTGAAAGAAACGTTTTATTTGAGTTTTAGACGCAGTCTTATTGCTATTTCTTAGAGGCCGGTATTTTGCTGGGAGTGTCTGTTTTAGAATCTGCACAAAAATCTTTTCTAAACTGCTGCATAGAAACAACAGTTTATCTCAATAAGCTGAATGCACACAGTGACAACCATTCTGTTAGATGGCTCCGTGTTTGTTTTAGAACCAGATATTTCACTTTAAACCTTATACTCCAGTACACTCTGGAATATGCAAATGCAGCTCCTGGAAGAAACGTGTTTCTTACTCGCTGAATCTGAACATATACTCAAGACTCTTAGGTGAATGAACACAGAGCAGAGCATTTTGAAGAAAACGTTTCTTCTATGTTATAGATGCAGTCTTACTGCTACTTCTTTTAGGCTGGTGTTTTGCTGCAAATGTTGATTTTAGAATTTGCATATAAAGGGTTTCTAAACTGCTGCCTAAGAAGAGCAGATTAACCCTTTAAGTTGAATGCACACATTCACAACCATTCTGTTAGATAGCTCCGTTTTGGTTTTAGAAACAGATATTTCTCTTTACAGCATTTACTCCCATACACTCTGGAATATCGAAATGCAGCTCCTAGAATAAACGTGTTTCAAACTCGCTGAATCCAAACATAGATTCAACGACCTTTGGTGAACGAACACACTGCAGAGCAGTTTGAAAGAAACGTTCCCTCTGAGTTTTAGACGCAGTCTTACTGCTATTTCTTATAGGCCGGTATTTTGCTGGAAATGTCTGTTTGAGAATCTACACAGAAATGTTTTCTAAACTGCTGCATACAAACAGCAGTTTAGCTCAGTAAGTTGAATGCACACATTGACCACCATTCCATTAGATCATCCGTTTTTCTTTTGGAACGAGACATTTGTCTTTACATCTTATACTTCAGTATACTCTGGAATAGGCAAACACAGCTCCTGGAAGAAACGTGTTGCTAACTAGCTGAATCTGAACATATATTCAAGTCTCTTATATGAATGAACACACAGCAGAGCAGTTTGAAAACAGTTTCTTCCATGTTAAAGATGCAGTCTTACTGCTATTTCCTTTAGGCTGGTGTTTTGCTGGAAAGCTCTGTATGAGAATTTGCATATAAAGGGTTTCTAAAGTGCTGCATGACAAGAGCAGTTTATCTCTTTAAGCCGAAGGCACACATTCACAACCACTCTGCTAGATAGATCCATTTTGGTTTTAGAAACAGATATTTCTCTTTACAGCATATACTCCCATTCATTCTGGAATATCCAAAGACAGCTCCTAGAATGAACGTGTTTCTATCTCGCTGAATCTAAATACAGATTAAACTCCCTTAGGTCAAAGAACACACGGACGAGCAGTTTGAAAGAAACGTTTCTTCTGAGTTTTAGACGCAGTCTTAATGCTCTTTCTCATATAGGCCGGTACTGGGCCGGAAAGGCCTGTTTTGAGACTCTGCACAGAAAGTGTTTGCAGACTGCTGAATCCACACACGGGTTTAACTCTGGAAGTTGAGTGCACACATTGACAACCGTTCTGTTAGATAGCTGCGTTTTGGATTTAGAAGCAGATATTTCCCTGTGCTTACTGCTGTTTCTTCCATATGCCGGTAATGGGCTGAAAACGCCTGTTTTGGGACTCTGCAGAGAAAGTGTTTGCAGACTGCTGAATCCACACACGGGTTTAACTCTGGAAGTTGAGTGCACACATTGACAACCGTTCTGTTAGATAGCTGCGTTTTGGATTTAGAAGCAGATATTTCCCTGTGCTTACTGCTGTTTCTTCCATATGCCGGTAATGGGCTGAAAACGCCTGTTTTGGGACTCTGCAGAGAAAGTGTTTGCAGACTGCTGAATCCACACACGGGTTTAACTCTGGAAGTTGAGTGCACACATTGACAACCGTTCTGTTAGATAGCTGCGTTTTGGATTTAGAAGCAGATATTTCCCTGTGCTTACTGCTGTTTCTTCCATATGCCGGTAATGGGCTGAAAACGCCTGGTTTGGGACTCTGCAGAGAAAGTGTTTGCAGACTGCTGAATCCACACACGGGTTTAACTCTGGAAGTTGAGTGCACACATTGACAACCGTTCTGTTAGATAGCTGAGTTTTGGATTTAGAAGCAGATATTTCCCTGTGCTTACTGCTGTTTCTTCCATATGCCGGTAATGGGCTGAAAACGCCTGTTTTCGGACTCTGCAGAGAAAGTGTTTGCAGACTGCTGAATCCACACACGGGTATAACTCTGGAAGTTGAGTGCACACATTGACAACCGTTCTGTTAGATAGCTGCGTTTTGGATTTAGAAGCAGATATTTCCCTGTGCTTACTGCTGTTTCTTCCATATGCCGGTAATGGGCTGAAAACGCCTGGTTTGGGACTCTGCAGAGAAAGTGTTTGCAGACTGCTGAATCCACACACGGGTTTAACTCTGGAAGTTGAGTGCACACATTGACAACCGTTCTGTTAGACAGCTGCGTTTTGGATTTAGAAGCAGATATTTCCCTGTGCTTACTGCTGTTTCTTCCGTATGCCGGTAATGGGCTGAAAACGCCTGCTTTGGGACTCTGCAGAGAAAGTGTTTGCAGACTGCTGAATCCACACACGGGTTTAACTCTGGAAGTTGAGTGCACACATTGACAACCGTTCTGTTAGATAGCTGCGTTTTGGATTTAGAAGCAGATATTTCCCTGTGCTTACTGCTGTTTCTTCCGTATGCCGGTAATGGGCTGAAAACGCCTGTTTTGGGACTCTGCAGAGAAAGTGTTTGCAGACTGCTGAATCCACACACGGGTTTAACTCTGGAAGTTGAGTGCACACATTGACAACCGTTCTGTTAGATAGCTGCGTTTTGGATTTAGAAGCAGATATTTCCCTGTGCTTACTGCTGTTTCTTCCATATGCCGGTAATGGGCTGAAAACGCCTGTTTTGGGACTCTGCAGAGAAAGTGTTTGCAGACTGCTGAATCCACACACGGGTTTAACTCTGGAAGTTGAGTGCACACATTGACAACCGTTCTGTTAGATAGCTGCGTTTTGGATTTAGAAGCAGATATTTCCCTGTGCTTACTGCTGTTTCTTCCATATGCCGGTAATGGGCTGAAAACGCCTGTTTTGGGACTCTGCAGAGAAAGTGTTTGCAGACTGCTGAATCCACACACGGGTTTAACTCTGGAAGTTGAGTGCACACATTGACAACCGTTCTGTTAGATAGCTGCGTTTTGGATTTAGAAGCAGATATTTCCCTGTGCTTACTGCTGTTTCTTCCATATGCCGGTAATGGGCTGAAAACGCCTGTTTTGGGACTCTGCAGAGAGAGTGTTTGCAGACTGCTGAATCCACACACGGGTTTAACTCTGGAAGTTGAGTGCACACATTGACAACCGTTCTGTTAGATAGCTGCGTTTTGGATTTAGAATCAGATATTTCCCTGTGCTTACTGCTGTTTCTTCCATATGCCGGTAATGGGCTGAAAACGCCTGTTTTGGGACTCTGCAGAGAAAGTGTTTGCAGACTGCTGAATCCACACACGGGTTTAACTCTGGAAGTTGAGTGCACACATTGACAACCGTTCTGTTAGATAGCTGCGTTTTGGATTTAGAAGCAGATATTTCCCTGTGCTTACTGCTGTTTCTTCCATATGCCGGTAATGGGCTGAAAACGCCTGTTTTGGGACTCTGCAGAGAAAGTGTTTGCAGACTGCTGAATCCACACACGGGTTTAACTCTGGAAGTTGAGTGCACACATTGACAACCGTTCTGTTAGATAGCTGCGTTTTGGATTTAGAAGCAGATATTTCCCTGTGCTTACTGCTGTTTCTTCCATATGCCGGTAATGGGCTGAAAACGCCTGCTTTGGGACTCTGCAGAGAAAGTGTTTGCAGACTGCTGAATCCACACACGGGTTTAACTCTGGAAGTTGAGTGCACACGTTGACAACCGTTCTGTTAGATAGCTGCGTTTTGGATTTAGAAGCAGATATTTCCCTGGGCTTACTGCTGTTTCTTCCATATGCCGGTAATGGGCTGAAAATGCCTGTTTCGGACTCTGCAGAGAAAGTGTTTGCAGACTGCTGAATCCACACACGGGTTTAACTCTGGAAGTTGAGTGCACACATTGACAACCGTTCTGTTAGATAGCTGCGTTTTGGATTTAGAAGCAGATATTTCCCTGTGCTTACTGCTGTTTCTTCCATATGCCGGTAAAGGGCTGAAAACGCCTGGTTTGGAACTCTGCAGAGAAAGTGTTTGCAGACTGCTGAATCCACACACGGGTTTAACTCTGGAAGTTGAGTGCACACATTGACAACCGTTCTGTTAGATAGCTGCGTTTTGGATTTAGAAGCAGATATTTCCCTGTGCTTACTGCTGTTTCTTCCATATGCCGGTAATGGGCTGAAAACGCCTGCTTTGGGACTCTGCAGAGAAAGTGTTTGCAGACTGCTGAATCCACACACGGGTTTAACTCTGGAAGTTGAGTGCACACATTGACAACCGTTCTGTTAGATAGCTGCGTTTTGGATTTAGAAGCAGATATTTCCCTGTGCTTACTGCTGTTTCTTCCCTATGCCGGTAATGGGCTGAAAACGCCTGGTTTGGGACTCTGCAGAGAAAGTGTTTGCAGACTGCTGAATCCACACACGGGTTTAACTCTGGAAGTTGAGTGCACACATTGACAACCGTTCTGTTAGATAGCTGCGTTTTGGATTTAGAAGCAGATATTTCCCTGTGCTTACTGCTGTTTCTTCCGTATGCCGGTAATGGGCTGAAAACGCCTCGTTTGGGACTCTGCAGAGAAAGTGTTTGCAGACTGCTGAATCCACACACGGGTTTAACTCTGGAAGTTGAGTGCACACATTGACAACCGTTCTGTTAGATAGCTGCGTTTTGGATTTAGAAGCAGATATTTCCCTGTGCTTACTGCTGTTTCTTCCATATGCCGGTAATGGGCTGAAAACGCCTGTTTTGGGACTCTGCAGAGAAAGTGTTTGCAGACTGCTGAATCCACACACGGGTTTAACTCTGGAAGTTGAGTGCACACATTGACAACCGTTCTGTTAGATAGCTGCGTTTTGGATTTAGAAGCAGATATTTCCCTGTGCTTACTGCTGTTTCTTCCATATGCCGGTAATGGGCTGAAAACGCCTGTTTTGGGACTCTGCAGAGAAAGTGTTTGCAGACTGCTGAATCCACACACGGGTTTAACTCTGGAAGTTGAGTGCACACATTGACAACCGTTCTGTTAGATAGCTGCGTTTTGGATTTAGAAGCAGATATTTCCCTGTGCTTACTGCTGTTTCTTCCATATGCCGGTAATGGGCTGAAAACGCCTGTTTTGGGACTCTGCAGAGAAAGTGTTTGCAGACTGCTGAATCCACACACGGGTTTAACTCTGGAAGTTGAGTGCACACATTGACAACCGTTCTGTTAGATAGCTGCGTTTTGGATTTAGAAGCAGATATTTCCCTGTGCTTACTGCTGTTTCTTCCATATGCCGGTAATGGGCTGAAAACGCCTGTTTTGGGACTCTGCAGAGAAAGTGTTTGCAGACTGCTGAATCCACACACGGGTTTAACTCTGGAAGTTGAGTGCACACATTGACAACCGTTCTGTTAGATAGCTGCGTTTTGGATTTAGAAGCAGATATTTCCCTGTGCTTACTGCTGTTTCTTCCATATGCCGGTAATGGGCTGAAAACGCCTGTTTTGGGACTCTGCAGAGAAAGTGTTTGCAGACTGCTGAATCCACACACGGGTTTAACTCTGGAAGTTGAGTGCACACATTGACAACCGTTCTGTTAGATAGCTGCGTTTTGGATTTAGAAGCAGATATTTCCCTGTGCTTACTGCTGTTTCTTCCATATGCTGGTAATGGGCTGAAAACGCCTGGTTTGGGACTCTGCAGAGAAAGTGTTTGCAGACTGCTGAATCCACACACGGGTTTAACTCTGGAAGTTGAGTGCACACATTGACAACCGTTCTGTTAGATAGCTGCGTTTTGGATTTAGAAGCAGATATTTCCCTGTGCTTACTGCTGTTTCTTCCATATGCCGGTAATGGGCTGAAAAGGCCTGTTTTGGGACTCTGCAGAGAAAGTGTTTGCAGACTGCTGAATCCACACACGGGTTTAACACTGGAAGTTGAGTGCACACATTGACAACCGTTCTGTTAGATAGCTGCGTTTTGGATTTAGAAGCAGATATTTCCCTGTGCTTACTGCTGTTTCTTCCATATGCCGGTAATGGGCTGAAAACGCCTGTTTTGGGACTCTGCAGAGAAAGTGTTTGCAGACTGCTGAATCCACACACGGGTTTAACTGTGGAAGTTGAGTTCACACATTGACAACCGTTCTGTTAGATAGCTGCGTTTTGGATTTAGAAGCAGATATTTCCCTGTGCTTACTGCTGTTTCTTCCATATGCCGGTAATGGGCTGAAAACCCGTGTTTTGGGACTCTGCAGAGAAAGTGTTTGCAGACTGCTGAATCCCCACACCGGTTTAACTCTGGAAGTTGAGTGAACACATTGACAACCGTTCTGTTAGATAGCTGCGTTTTGGATTTAGAAGCAGATATTTCCCTGTGCTTACTGCTGTTTCTTCCATATGCCGGTAATGGGCTGAAAACGCCTGCTTTGGGACTCTGCAGAGAAAGTGTTTGCAGACTTCTGAATCCACACACGGGTTTAACTCTGGAAGTTGAGTGCACACGTTGACAACCGTTCTGTTAGATAGCTGCGTTTTGGATTTAGAAGCAGATATTTCCCTGTGCTTACTGCTGTTTCTTCCATATGCCGGTAATGGGCTGAAAACGCCTGTTTTCGGACTCTGCAGAGAAAGTGTTTGCAGACTGCTGAATCCACACACGGGTTTAACTCTGGAAGTTGAGTGCACACATTGACAACCGTTCTGTTAGATAGCTGCGTTTTGGATTTAGAAGCAGATATTTCCCTGTGCTTACTGCTGTTTCTTCCATATGCCGGTAAAGGGCTGAAAACGCCTGGTTTGGAACTCTGCAGAGAAAGTGTTTGCAGACTGCTGAATCCACACACGGGTTTAACTCTGGAAGTTGAGTGCACACATTGACAACCGTTCTGTTAGATAGCTGCGTTTTGGATTTAGAAGCAGATATTTCCCTGTGCTTACTGCTGTTTCTTCCATATGCCGGTAATGGGCTGAAAACGCCTGCTTTGGGACTCTGCAGAGAAAGTGTTTGCAGACTGCTGAATCCACACACGGGTTTAACTCTGGAAGTTGAGTGCACACATTGACAACCGTTCTGTTAGATAGCTGCGTTTTGGATTTAGAAGCAGATATTTCCCTGTGCTTACTGCTGTTTCTTCCCTATGCCGGTAATGGGCTGAAAACGCCTGGTTTGGGACTCTGCAGAGAAAGTGTTTGCAGACTGCTGAATCCACACACGGGTTTAACTCTGGAAGTTGAGTGCACACATTGACAACCGTTCTGTTAGATAGCTGCGTTTTGGATTTAGAAGCAGATATTTCCCTGTGCTTACTGCTGTTTCTTC
This sequence comes from Aotus nancymaae, assembly GCF_030222135.1. Taxonomy (NCBI): domain Eukaryota; kingdom Metazoa; phylum Chordata; class Mammalia; order Primates; family Aotidae; genus Aotus; species Aotus nancymaae. The sequence goes on from NW_026988976.1 coordinate 27,636, forward strand.
CATATGCTGGTAATGGGCTGAAAACGCCTGGTTTGGGACTCTGCAGAGAAAGTGTTTGCAGACTGCTGAATCCACACACGGGTTTAACTCTGGAAGTTGAGTGCACACATTGACAACCGTTCTGTTAGATAGCTGCGTTTTGGATTTAGAAGCAGATATTTCCCTGTGCTTACTGCTGTTTCTTCCATATGCCGGTAATGGGCTGAAAACGCCTGTTTTGGGACTCTGCAGAGAAAGTGTTTGCAGACTGCTGAATCCACACACGGGTTTAACTCTGGAAGTTGAGTGCACGCATTGACAACCGTTCTGTTAGATAGCTGCGTTTTGGATTTAGAAGCAGATATTTCCCTGTTCTTACTGCTGTTTCTTCCATATGCCGGTAATGGGCTGAAAACGCCTGTTTTCGGACTCTGCAGAGAAAGTGTTTGCAGACTGCTGAATCCACACACGGGTTTAACTCTGGAAGTTGAGTGCACACATTGACAACCGTTCTGTTAGATAGCTGCGTTTTGGATTTAGAAGCAGATATTTCCCTGTGCTTACTGCTGTTTCTTCCATATGCCAGTAATGGGCTGAAAACGCCTGTTTTGGGACTCTGCAGAGAAAGTGTTTCCAGACTGCTGAATCCACACACGGGTTTAACTCTGGAAGTTGAGTGCACACATTGACAACCGTTCTGTTAGATAGCTGCGTTTTGGATTTAGAAGCAGATATTTCCCTGTGCTTACTGCTGTTTCTTCCCTATGCCGGTTATGGGCTGAAAACGCCTGCTTTGGGACTCTGCAGAGAAAGTGTTTGCAGACTGCTGAATCCACACACGGGTTTAACTCTGGAAGTTGAGTGCACACATTGACAACCGTTCTGTTAGATAGCTGCGTTTTGGATTTAGAAGCAGATATTTCCCTGTGCTTACTGCTGTTTCTTCCATATGCCGGTAATGGGCTGAAAACGCCTGGTTTGGGACTCTGCAGAGAAAGTGTTTGCAGACTGCTGAATCCACACACGGGTTTAACTCTGGAAGTTGAGTGCACACATTGACAACCGTTCTGTTAGATAGCTGCGTTTTGGATTTAGAAGCAGATATTTCCCTGTGCTTACTGCTGTTTCTTCCATATGCCGGTAATGGGCTGAAAACGCCTGTTTTGGGACTCTGCAGAGAAAGTGTTTGCAGACTGCTGAATCCACACACGGGTTTAACTCTGGAAGTTGAGTGCACACATTGACAACCGTTCTGTTAGATAGCTGCGTTTTGGATTTAGAAGCAGATATTTCCCTGTGCTTACTGCTGTTTCTTCCATATGCCGGTAATGTGCTGAAAACGCCTGTTTTGGGACTCTGCAGAGAAAGTGTTTGCAGACTGCTGAATCCACACACGGGTTTAACTCTGGAAGTTGAGTGCACACATTGACAACCGTTCTGTTAGATAGCTGCGTTTTGGATTTAGAAGCAGATATTTCCCTGTGCTTACTGCTGTTTCTTCCATATGCCGGTAATGGGCTGAAAACGCCTGTTTTGGGACTCTGCAGAGAAAGTGTTTGCAGACTGCTGAATCCACACACGGGTTTAACTCTGGAAGTTCAGTGCACACATTGACAACCGTTCTGTTAGATAGCTGCGTTTTGGATTTAGAAGCAGATATTTCCCTGTGCTTACTGCTGTTTCTTCCATATGCCGGTAATGGGCTGAAAACGCCTGTTTTGGGACTCTGCAGAGAAAGTGTTTGCAGACTGCTGAATCCACACACGGGTTTAACTCTGGAAGTTGAGTGCACACATTGACAACCGTTCTGTTAGATAGCTGCGTTTTGGATTTAGAAGCAGATATTTCCCTGTGCTTACTGCTGTTTCTTCCCTATGCCGGTAATGGGCTGAAAACGCCTGTTTTCGGACTCTGCAGAGAAAGTGTCTGCAGACTGCTGAATCCACACACAGGTTTAACTCTGGAAGTTGAGTGCACACATTGACAACCGTTCTGTTAGATAGCTGCGTTTTGGATTTAGAAGCAGATATTTCCCTGTGCTTACTGCTGTTTCTTCCCTATGCCGGTAATGGGCTGAAAACGCCTGTTTTGGGACTCTGCAGAGAAAGTGTTTGCAGACTGCTGAATCCACACACGGGTTTATCTCTGGAAGTTGAGTGCACACATTGACAACCGTTCTGTTATATAGCTGCGTTTTGGATTTAGAAGCAGATATTTCCCTGTGCTTACTGCTGTTTCTTCCCTATGCCGGTAATGGGCTGAAAACGCCTGTTTTGTGACTCTGCCCAGAAAGTGTTTGCAGACTGCTGAATCCACACACGGGTTTATCTCTGGAAGTTGAGTGCACGCATTGACAACCATTCAGTTAGATAGCTGCCTTTTGGTTTTAGAAGCAGTTATTTCTCTTTACAGCATATACTCTCATTCACTCTGGAATATCCAAACGCAGCTCCTAAAAGAAACGGGTTTCTAAGTGTAATCAGATATTTCTCTTTACATCTTGTACCCCAGTACACTCTGATATTTGCAAACGCAGCTCCTGGAAGAAACGTGTTTGTAACTCGCTGAATTTGAGTATATATTGAAGTCTCTTAGGTGAATGAACACACAGCAGAGGAGTTTGAAAAAAACATTTCTTCCATGTTATAGATGCACTGTTACTGCTATTGCTTTTAGGCTGGTGTTTTCCTGGAAATGTTGGTTTTAGAATTTCCATATAAATGGTTTGTAAACTGCTGCTTAAGTAGAGCAGTTTAATTCGTTAAGTTGAATGCCCTCATTCACAATCATTCTGTTAGCTAGCTCCGTTTTGGTTTTAGAAGCCTGTGTTTCTAGTTACAGCATATACTCCCATTCATTCTGGAATAGCCAAACGCAGCTCCCAGAATAGGCGTGTTTCTAAGTCGCTGAATCTAAACATAGATTCAACTCCCTTAGGTGAACGAACACACAGCACAGCAGTTTGAAAGAAACGTTTTATTTGAGTTTTAGACGCAGTCTTATTGCTATTTCTTAGAGGCCGGTATTTTGCTGGGAGTGTCTGTTTTAGAATCTGCACAAAAATCTTTTCTAAACTGCTGCATAGAAACAACAGTTTATCTCAATAAGCTGAATGCACACAGTGACAACCATTCTGTTAGATGGCTCCGTGTTTGTTTTAGAACCAGATATTTCACTTTAAACCTTATACTCCAGTACACTCTGGAATATGCAAATGCAGCTCCTGGAAGAAACGTGTTTCTTACTCGCTGAATCTGAACATATACTCAAGACTCTTAGGTGAATGAACACAGAGCAGAGCATTTTGAAGAAAACGTTTCTTCTATGTTATAGATGCAGTCTTACTGCTACTTCTTTTAGGCTGGTGTTTTGCTGCAAATGTTGATTTTAGAATTTGCATATAAAGGGTTTCTAAACTGCTGCCTAAGAAGAGCAGATTAACCCTTTAAGTTGAATGCACACATTCACAACCATTCTGTTAGATAGCTCCGTTTTGGTTTTAGAAACAGATATTTCTCTTTACAGCATTTACTCCCATACACTCTGGAATATCGAAATGCAGCTCCTAGAATAAACGTGTTTCAAACTCGCTGAATCCAAACATAGATTCAACGACCTTTGGTGAACGAACACACTGCAGAGCAGTTTGAAAGAAACGTTCCCTCTGAGTTTTAGACGCAGTCTTACTGCTATTTCTTATAGGCCGGTATTTTGCTGGAAATGTCTGTTTGAGAATCTACACAGAAATGTTTTCTAAACTGCTGCATACAAACAGCAGTTTAGCTCAGTAAGTTGAATGCACACATTGACCACCATTCCATTAGATCATCCGTTTTTCTTTTGGAACGAGACATTTGTCTTTACATCTTATACTTCAGTATACTCTGGAATAGGCAAACACAGCTCCTGGAAGAAACGTGTTGCTAACTAGCTGAATCTGAACATATATTCAAGTCTCTTATATGAATGAACACACAGCAGAGCAGTTTGAAAACAGTTTCTTCCATGTTAAAGATGCAGTCTTACTGCTATTTCCTTTAGACTGGTGTTTTGCTGGAAAGCTCTGTATGAGAATTTGCATATAAAGGGTTTCTAAAGTGCTGCATGACAAGAGCAGTTTACCTCTTTAAGCCGAAGGCACACATTCACAACCACTCTGCTAGATAGATCCATTTTGGTTTTAGAAACAGATATTTCTCTTTACAGCATATACTCCCATTCATTCTGGAATATCCAAAGACAGCTCCTAGAATGAACGTGTTTCTATCTCGCTGAATCTAAATACAGATTAAACTCCCTTAGGTCAAAGAACACACGGCCGAGCAGTTTGAAAGAAACGTTTCTTCTGAGTTTTAGACGCAGTCTTAATGCTCTTTCTCATATAGGCCGGTACTGGGCCGGAAAGGCCTGTTTTGAGACTCTGCACAGAAAGTGTTTGCAGACTGCTGAATCCACACACGGGTTTAACTCTGGAAGTTGAGTGCACACATTGACAACCGTTCTGTTAGATAGCTGCGTTTTGGATTTAGAAGCAGATATTTCCCTGTGCTTACTGCTGTTTCTTCCCTATGCCGGTAATGGGCTGAAAACGCCTGGTTTGGGACTCTGCAGAGAAAGTGTCTGCAGACTGCTGAATCCACACACAGGTTTAACTCTGGAAGTTGAGTGCACACATTGACAACCGTTCTGTTAGATAGCTGCGTTTTGGATTTAGAAGCAGATATTTCCCTGTGCTTACTGCTGTTTCTTCCCTATGCCGGTAATGGGCTGAAAACGCCTGTTTTGGGACTCTGCAGAGAAAGTGTTTGCAGACTGCTGAATCCACACACGGGTTTAACTCTGGAAGTTGAGTGCACACATTAACAACCTTTCTGTTAGATAGCTGCGTTTTGGATTTAGAAGCAGATATTTCCCTGTGCTTACTGCTGTTTCTTCCATATGCCGGTAATGGGCTGAAAACGCCTGTTTTGGGACTCTGCAGAGAAAGTGTTTGCAGACTGCTGAATCCACACACAGGTTTAACTCTGGAAGTTGAGTGCACACATTGACAACCGTTCTGTTAGATAGCTGCGTTTTGGATTTAGAAGCAGATATTTCCCTGTGCTTACTGCTGTTTCTTCCATATGCCGGTAATGGACTGAAAACGCCTGTTTGGGGACTCTGCAGAGAAAGTGTTTGCAGACTGCTGAATCCACACACGGGTTTAACTCTGGAAGTTGAGTGCACACATTGACAACCGTTCTGTTAGATAGCTGCGTTTTGGATTTAGAAGCAGATATTTCCCTGTGCTTACTGCTGTTTCTTCCATATGCCGGTAATGGGCTGAAAACGCCTGCTTTGGGACTCTGCAGAGAAAGTGTTTGCAGACTGCTGAATCCACACACGGGTTTAATTCTGGAAGTTGAGTGTACACATTGACAACCGTTCTGTTAGATAGCTGCGTTTTGGATTTAGAAGCAGATATTTCCCTGTGCTTACTGCTGTTTCTTCCATATGCCGGTAATGGGCTGAAAACGCCTGCTTTGGGACTCTGCAGAGAAAGTGTTTGCAGACTGCTGAATCCACACACGGGTTTAACTCTGGAAGTTGAGTGCACACATTGACAACCGTTCTGTTAGATAGCTGCGTTTTGGATTTAGAAGCAGATATTTCCCTGGGCTTACTGCTGTTTCTTCCATATGCCGGTAATGGGCTGAAAACGCCTGTTTTGGGACTCTGCAGAGAAAGTGTTTGCAGACTGCTGAATCCACACACGGGTTTAACTCTGGAAGTTGAGTGCACACATTGACAACCGTTCTGTTAGATAGCTGCGTTTTGGATTTAGAAGCAGATATTTCCCTGTGCTTACTGCTGTTTCTTCCATATGCCGGTAATGGGCTGAAAACGCCTGTTTTGGGACTCTGCAGAGAAAGTGTTTGCAGACTGCTGAATCCACACACAGGTTTAACTCTGGAAGTTGAGTGCACACATTGACAACCGTTCTGTTAAATAGCTGTGTTTTGGATTTAGAAGCAGATATTTCCCTGTGCTTACTGCTGTTTCTTCCATATGCCGGTAATGGGCTGAAAACGCCTGTTTTGGGACTCTGCAGAGAAAGTGTTTGCAGACTGCTGAATCCACACACGGGTTTAACTCTGGAAGTTGAGTGCACACATTGACAACCGTTCCGTTAGATAGCTGCGTTTTGGATTTAGAAGCAGATATTTCCCTGTGCTTACTGCTGTTTCTTCCATATGCCGGTAATGGGCTGAAAACGCCTGTTTTGGGACTCTGCAGAGAAAGTGTTTGCAGACTGCTGAATCCACACACGGGTTTAACTCTGGAAGTTGAGTGCACACATTGACAACCGTTCTGTTAGATAGCTGCGTTTTGGATTTAGAAGCAGATATTTCCCTGTGCTTACTGCTGTTTCTTCCATATGCCGGTAATGGGCTGAAAACGCCTGCTTTGGGACTCTGCAGAGAAAGTGTTTGCAGACTGCTGAATCCACACACGGGTTTAATTCTGGAAGTTGAGTGTACACATTGACAACCGTTCTGTTAGATAGCTGCGTTTTGGATTTAGAAGCAGATATTTCCCTGTGCTTACTGCTGTTTCTTCCATATGCCGGTAATGGGCTGAAAACGCCTGCTTTGGGACTCTGCAGAGAAAGTGTTTGCAGACTGCTGAATCCACACAGGTTTAACTCTGGAAGTTGAGTGCACACATTGACAACCGTTCTGTTAGATAGCTGCGTTTTGGATTTAGAAGCAGATATTTCCCTGTGCTTACTGCTGTTTCTTCCATATGCCGGTAATGGGCTGAAAACGCCTGTTTTGGGACTCTGCAGAGAAAGTGTTTGCAGACTGCTGAATCCACACACGGGTTTAACTCTGGAAGTTGAGTGCACACATTGACAACCGTTCTGTTAGATAGCTGCGTTTTGGATTTAGAAGCAGATATTTCCCTGTGCTTACTGCTGTTTCTTCCATATGCCGGTAATGGGCTGAAAACGCCTGCTTTGGGACTCTGCAGAGAAAGTGTTTGCAGACTGCTGAATCCACACACGGGTTTAACTCTGGAAGTTGAGTGCACACATTGACAACCGTTCTGTTAGATAGCTGCGTTTTGGATTTAGAAGCAGATATTTCCCTGTGCTTACTGCTGTTTCTTCCATATGCCGGTAATGGGCTGAAAACGCCTGTTTGGGGACTCTGCAGAGAAAGTGTTTGCAGACTGCTGAATCCACACACGGGTTTAACTCTGGAAGTTGAGTGCACACATTGACAACCGTTCTGTTAGATAGCTGCGTTTTGGATTTAGAAGCAGATATTTCCCTGTGCTTACTGCTGTTTCTTCCATATGCCGGTAATGGGCTGAAAACGCCTGTTTTGGGACTCTGCAGAGAAAGTGTTTGCAGACTGCTGAATCCACACACGGGTTTAACTCTGGAAGTTGAGTGCACACATTGACAACCGTTCTGTTAGATAGCTGCGTTTTGGATTTAGAAGCAGATATTTCCCTGTGCTTACTGCTGTTTCTTCCATATGCCGGTAATGGGCTGAAAACGCCAGTTTTGGGACTCTGCAGAGAAAGTGTTTGCAGACTGCTGAATCCACACACGGGTTTAACTCTGGAAGTTGAGTGCACACATTGACAACCGTTCTGTTAGATAGCTGCGTTTTGGATTTAGAAGCAGATATTTCCCTGGGCTTACTGCTGTTTCTTCCATATGCCGGTAATGGGCTGAAAACGCCTGTTTTGGGACTCTGCAGAGAAAGTGTTTGCAGACTGCTGAATCCACACACGGGTTTAACTCTGGAAGTTGAGTGCACACATTGACAACCGTTCTGTTAGATAGCTGCGTTTTGGATTTAGAAGCAGATATTTCCCTGTGCTTACTGCTGTTTCTTCCATATGCCGGTAATGGGCTGAAAACGCCTGTTTTGGGACTCTGCAGAGAAAGTGTTTGCAGACTGCTGAATCCACACACAGGTTTAACTCTGGAAGTTGAGTGCACACATTGACAACCGTTCTGTTAAATAGCTGCGTTTTGGATTTAGAAGCAGATATTTCCCTGTGCTTACTGCTGTTTCTTCCATATGCCGGTAATGGGCTGAAAACGCCTGTTTTGGGACTCTGCAGAGAAAGTGTTTGCAGACTGCTGAATCCACACACGGGTTTAACTCTGGAAGTTGAGTGCACACATTGACAACCGTTCTGTTAGATAGCTGCGTTTTGGATTTAGAAGCAGATATTTCCCTGTGCTTACTGCTGTTTCTTCCATATGCCGGTAATGGGCTGAAAACGCCTGTTTGGGGACTCTGCAGAGAAAGTGTTTGCAGACTGCTGAATCCACACACGGGTTTAACTCTGGAAGTTGAGTGCACACATTGACAACCGTTCTGTTAGATAGCTGCGTTTTGTATTTAGAAGCAGATATTTCCCTGTGCTTACTGCTGTTTCTTCCATATGCCGGTAATGGGCTGAAAACGCCTGCTTTGGGACTCTGCAGAGAAAGTGTTTGCAGACTGCTGAATCCACACACGGGTTTCATTCTGGAAGTTGAGTGTACACATTGACAACCGTTCTGTTAGATTGCTGCGTTTTGGATTTAGAAGCAGATATTTCCCTGTGCTTACTGCTGTTTCTTCCATATGCCGGTAATGGGCTGAAAACGCCTGTTTTGGGACTCTGCAGAGAAAGTGTTTGCAGACTGCTGAATCCACACACGGGTTTAACTCTGGAAGTTGAGTGCACACATTGACAACCGTTCTGTTAGATAGCTGCGTTTTGGATTTAGAAGCAGATATTTCCCTGTGCTTACTGCTGTTTCTTCCATATGCCGGTAATGGGCTGAAAACGCCTGCTTTGGGACTCTGCAGAGAAAGTGTTTGCAGACTGCTGAATCCACACACTGGTTTAACTCTGGAAGTTGAGTGCACACATTGACAACCGTTCTGTTAGATAGCTGCGTTTTGGATTTAGAAGCAGATATTTCCCTGTGCTTACTGCTGTTTCTTCCATATGCCGGTAATGGGCTGAAAACGCCTGTTTGGGGACTCTGCAGAGAAAGTGTTTGCAGACTGCTGAATCCACACACGGGTTTAACTCTGGAAGTTGAGTGCACACATTGACAACCGTTCTGTTAGATAGCTGCGTTTTGGATTTAGAAGCAGATATTTCCCTGTGCTTACTGCTGTTTCTTCCATATGCCGGTAATGGGCTGAAAACGCCTGCTTTGGGACTCTGCAGAGAAAGTGTTTGCAGACTGCTGAATCCACACACGGGTTTAATTCTGGAAGTTGAGTGTACACATTGACAACCGTTCTGTTAGATAGCTGCGTTTTGGATTTAGAAGCAGATATTTCCCTGTGCTTACTGCTGTTTCTTCCATATGCCGGTAATGGGCTGAAAACGCCTGCTTTGGGACTCTGCAGAGAAAGTGTTTGCAGACTGCTGAATCCACACACGGGTTTAACTCTGGAAGTTGAGTGCACACATTGACAACCGTTCTGTTAGATAGCTGCGTTTTGGATTTAGAAGCAGATATTTCCCTGGGCTTACTGCTGTTTCTTCCATATGCCGGTAATGGGCTGAAAACGCCTGTTTTGGGACTCTGCAGAGAAAGTGTTTGCAGACTGCTGAATCCACACACGGGTTTAACTCTGGAAGTTGAGTGCACACATTGACAACCGTTCTGTTAGATAGCTGCGTTTTGGATTTAGAAGCAGATATTTCCCTGTGCTTACTGCTGTTTCTTCCATATGCCGGTAATGGGCTGAAAACGCCTGTTTTGGGACTCTGCAGAGAAAGTGTTTGCAGACTGCTGAATCCACACACAGGTTTAACTCTGGAAGTTGAGTGCACACATTGACAACCGTTCTGTTAAATAGCTGTGTTTTGGATTTAGAAGCAGATATTTCCCTGTGCTTACTGCTGTTTCTTCCATATGCCGGTAATGGGCTGAAAACGCCTGTTTTGGGACTCTGCAGAGAAAGTGTTTGCAGACTGCTGAATCCACACACGGGTTTAACTCTGGAAGTTGAGTGCACACATTGACAACCGTTACGTTAGATAGCTGCGTTTTGGATTTAGAAGCAGATATTTCCCTGTGCTTACTGCTGTTTCTTCCATATGCCGGTAATGGGCTGAAAACGCCTGTTTTGGGACTCTGCAGAGAAAGTGTTTGCAGACTGCTGAATCCACACACGGGTTTAACTCTGGAAGTTGAGTGCACACATTGACAACCGTTCTGTTAGATAGCTGCGTTTTGGATTTAGAAGCAGATATTTCCCTGTGCTTACTGCTGTTTCTTCCATATGCCGGTAATGGGCTGAAAACGCCTGCTTTGGGACTCTGCAGAGAAAGTGTTTGCAGACTGCTGAATCCACACACGGGTTTAATTCTGGAAGTTGAGTGTACACATTGACAACCGTTCTGTTAGATAGCTGCGTTTTGGATTTAGAAGCAGATATTTCCCTGTGCTTACTGCTGTTTCTTCCATATGCCGGTAATGGGCTGAAAACGCCTGCTTTGGGACTCTGCAGAGAAAGTGTTTGCAGACTGCTGAATCCACACAGGTTTAACTCTGGAAGTTGAGTGCACACATTGACAACCGTTCTGTTAGATAGCTGCGTTTTGGATTTAGAAGCAGATATTTCCCTGTGCTTACTGCTGTTTCTTCCATATGCCGGTAATGGGCTGAAAACGCCTGTTTTGGGACTCTGCAGAGAAAGTGTTTGCAGACTGCTGAATCCACACACGGGTTTAACTCTGGAAGTTGAGTGCACACATTGACAACCGTTCTGTTAGATAGCTGCGTTTTGGATTTAGAAGCAGATATTTCCCTGTGCTTACTGCTGTTTCTTCCATATGCCGGTAATGGGCTGAAAACGCCTGCTTTGGGACTCTGCAGAGAAAGTGTTTGCAGACTGCTGAATCCACACACGGGTTTAACTCTGGAAGTTGAGTGCACACATTGACAACCGTTCTGTTAGATAGCTGCGTTTTGGATTTAGAAGCAGATATTTCCCTGTGCTTACTGCTGTTTCTTCCATATGCCGGTAATGGGCTGAAAACGCCTGTTTTGGGACTCTGCAGAGAAAGTGTTTGCAGACTGCTGAATCCACACACGGGTTTAACTCTGGAAGTTGAGTGCACACATTGACAACCGTTCTGTTAGATAGCTGCGTTTTGGATTTAGAAGCAGATATTTCCCTGTGCTTACTGCTGTTTCTTCCATATGCCGGTAATGGGCTGAAAACGCCTGTTTTGGGACTCTGCAGAGAAAGTGTTTGCAGACTGCTGAATCCACACACGGGTTTAACTCTGGAAGTTGAGTGCACACATTGACAACCGTTCTGTTAGATAGCTGCGTTTTGGATTTAGAAGCAGATATTTCCCTGTGCTTACTGCTGTTTCTTCCATATGCCGGTAATGGGCTGAAAACGCCAGTTTTGGGACTCTGCAGAGAAAGTGTTTGCAGACTGCTGAATCCACACACGGGTTTAACTCTGGAAGTTGAGTGCACACATTGACAACCGTTCTGTTAGATAGCTGCGTTTTGGATTTAGAAGCAGATATTTCCCTGGGCTTACTGCTGTTTCTTCCATATGCCGGTAATGGGCTGAAAACGCCTGTTTTGGGACTCTGCAGAGAAAGTGTTTGCAGACTGCTGAATCCACACACGGGTTTAACTCTGGAAGTTGAGTGCACACATTGACAACCGTTCTGTTAGATAGCTGCGTTTTGGATTTAGAAGCAGATATTTCCCTGTGCTTACTGCTGTTTCTTCCATATGCCGGTAATGGGCTGAAAACGCCTGTTTTGGGACTCTGCAGAGAAAGTGTTTGCAGACTGCTGAATCCACACACGGGTTTAACTCTGGAAGTTGAGTGCACACATTGACAACCGTTCTGTTAAATAGCTGCGTTTTGGATTTAGAAGCAGATATTTCCCTGTGCTTACTGCTGTTTCTTCCATATGCCGGTAATGGGCTGAAAACGCCTGTTTTGGGACTCTGCAGAGAAAGTGTTTGCAGACTGCTGAATCCACACACGGGTTTAACTCTGGAAGTTGAGTGCACACATTGACAACCGTTCTGTTAGATAGCTGCGTTTTGGATTTAGAAGCAGATATTTCCCTGTGCTTACTGCTGTTTCTTCCATATGCCGGTAATGGGCTGAAAACGCCTGTTTGGGGACTCTGCAGAGAAAGTGTTTGCAGACTGCTGAATCCACACACGGGTTTAACTCTGGAAGTTGAGTGCACACATTGACAACCGTTCTGTTAGATAGCTGCGTTTTGTATTTAGAAGCAGATATTTCCCTGTGCTTACTGCTGTTTCTTCCATATGCCGGTAATGGGCTGAAAACGCCTGCTTTGGGACTCTGCAGAGAAAGTGTTTGCAGACTGCTGAATCCACACACGGGTTTCATTCTGGAAGTTGAGTGTACACATTGACAACCGTTCTGTTAGATTGCTGCGTTTTGGATTTAGAAGCAGATATTTCCCTGTGCTTACTGCTGTTTCTTCCATATGCTGGTAATGGGCTGAAAACGCCTGTTTTGGGACTCTGCAGAGAAAGTGTTTGCAGACTGCTGAATCCACACACGGGTTTAACTCTGGAAGTTGAGTGCACACATTGACAACCGTTCTGTTAGATAGCTGCGTTTTGGATTTAGAAGCAGATATTTCCCTGTGCTTACTGCTGTTTCTTCCATATGCCGGTAATGGGCTGAAAACGCCTGCTTTGGGACTCTGCAGAGAAAGTGTTTGCAGACTGCTGAATCCACACACTGGTTTAACTCTGGAAGTTGAGTGCACACATTGACAACCGTTCTGTTAGATAGCTGCGTTTTGGATTTAGAAGCAGATATTTCCCTGTGCTTACTGCTGTTTCTTCCATATGCCGGTAATGGGCTGAAAACGCCTGTTTTGGGACTCTGCAGAGAAAGTGTTTGCAGACTGCTGAATCCACACACAGGTTTAACTCTGGAAGTTGAGTGCACACATTGACAACCGTTCTGTTAAATAGCTGCGTTTTGGATTTAGAAGCAGATATTTCCCTGTGCTTACTGCTGTTTCTTCCATATGCCGGTAATGGGCTGAAAACGCCTGTTTTGGGACTCTGCAGAGAAAGTGTTTGCAGACTGCTGAATCCACACACGGGTTTAACTCTGGAAGTTGAGTGCACACATTGACAACCGTTCTGTTAGATAGCTGCGTTTTGGATTTAGAAGCAGATATTTCCCTGTGCTTACTGCTGTTTCTTCCATATGCCGGTAATGGGCTGAAAACGCCTGTTTGGGGACTCTGCAGAGAAAGTGTTTGCAGACTGCTGAATCCACACACGGGTTTAACTCTGGAAGTGGGGTGCACACATTGACAACCGTTCTGTTAGATAGCTGCGTTTTGTATTTAGAAGCAGATATTTCCCTGTGCTTACTGCTGTTTCTTCCATATGCCGGTAATGGGCTGAAAACGCCTGCTTTGGGACTCTGCAGAGAAAGTGTTTGCAGACTGCTGAATCCACACACGGGTTTCACTCTGGAAGTTGAGTGTACACATTGACAACCGTTCTGTTAGATTGCTGCGTTTTGGATTTAGAAGCAGATATTTCCCTGTGCTTACTGCTGTTTCTTCCATATGCCGGTAACGGGCTGAAAACGCCTGTTTTGGGACTCTGCAGAGAAAGTGTTTGCAGACTGCTGAATCCACACACGGGTTTAACTCTGGAAGTTGAGTGCACACATTGACAACCGTTCTGTTAGATAGCTGCGTTTTGGATTTAGAAGCAGATATTTCCCTGTGCTTACTGCTGTTTCTTCCATATGCCGGTAATGGGCTGAAAACGCCTGCTTTGGGACTCTGCAGAGAAAGTGTTTGCAGACTGCTGAATCCACACACGGGTTTAACTCTGGAAGTTGAGTGCACACATTGACAACCGTTCTGTTAGATAGCTGCGTTTTGGATTTAGAAGCAGATATTTCCCTGTGCTTACTGCTGTTTCTTCCATATGCCGGTAATGGGCTGAAAACGCCTGCTTTGGGACTCTGCAGAGAAAGTGTTTGCAGACTGCTGAATCCACACACGGGTTTAACTCTGGAAGTTGAGTGCACACATTGACAACCGTTCTGTTACATAGCTGCGTTTTGGATTTAGAAGCAGATATTTCCCTGTGCTTACTGCTGTTTCTTCCATATGCCGGTAATGGGCTGAAAACGCCTGTTTTGGGACTCTGCAGAGAAAGTGTTTGCAGACTGCTGAATCCACACACGGGTTTAACTCTGGAAGTTGAGTGCACACATTGACAACCATTCTGTTAGATAGCTGCGTTTTGGATTTAGAAGCAGATATTTCCCTGTGCTTACTGCTGTTTCTTCCATATGCCGGTAATGGGCTGAAAACGCCTGTTTTGGGACTCTGCAGAGAAAGTGTTTGCAGACTGCTGAATCCACACACGGGTTTAACTCTGGAAGTTGAGTGCACACATTGACAACCGTTCTGTTAGATAGCTGCGTTTTGGATTTAGAAGCAGATATTTCCCTGTGCTTACTGCTGTTTCTTCCATATGCCGGTAATGGGCTGAAAACGCCTGCTTTGGGACTCTGCAGAGAAAGTGTTTGCAGACTGCTGAATCCACACACGGGTTTGACTCTGGAAGTTGAGTGCACACATTGACAACCGTTCTGTTAGATAGCTGCGTTTTGGATTTAGAAGCAGATATTTCCCTGTGCTTACTGCTGTTTCTTCCATATGCCGGTAATGGGCTGAAAACGCCTGTTTGGGGACTCTGCAGAGAAAGTGTTTGCAGACTGCTGAATCCACACACGGGTTTAACTCTGGAAGTTGAGTGCACACATTGACAACCGTTCTGTTAGATAGCTGCGTTTTGGATTTAGAAGCAGATATTTCCCTGTGCTTACTGCTGTTTCTTCCATATGCCGGTAATGGGCTGAAAACGCCTGCTTTGGGACTCTGCAGAGAAAGTGTTTGCAGACTGCTGAATCCACACACCGGTTTAACTCTGGAAGTTGAGTGCACACATTGACAACCGTTCTGTTACATAGCTGCGTTTTGGATTTAGAAGCAGATATTTCCCTGTGCTTACTGCTGTTTCTTCCATATGCCGGTAATGGGCTGAAAACGCCTGTTTTGGGACTCTGCAGAGAAAGTGTTTGCAGACTGCTGAATCCACACACGGGTTTAACTCTGGAAGTTGAGTGCACACATTGACAACCGTTCTGTTAGATAGCTGCGTTTTGGATTTAGAAGCAGATATTTCCCTGTGCTTACTGCTGTTTCTTCCATATGCCGGTAATGGGCTGAAAACGCCTGTTTTGGGACTCTGCAGAGAAAGTGTTTGCAGACTGCTGAATCCACACACGGGTTTAACTCTGGAAGTTGAGTGCACACATTGACAACCGTTCTGTTAGATAGCTGCGTTTTGGATTTAGAAGCAGATATTTCCCTGTGCTTACTGCTGTTTCTTCCATATGCCGGTAATGGGCTGAAAACGCCTGTTTTGGGACTCTGCAGAGAAAGTGTTTGCAGACTGCTGAATCCACACACGGGTTTAACTCTGGAAGTTGAGTGCACACATTGACAACCGTTCTGTTAGATAGCTGCGTTTTGGATTTAGAAGCAGATATTTCCCTGTGCTTACTGCTGTTTCTTCCATATGCCGGTAATGGGCTGAAAACGCCTGTTTGGGGACTCTGCAGAGAAAGTGTTTGCAGACTGCTGAATCCACACACGGGTTTAACTCTGGAAGTTGAGTGCACACATTGACAACCGTTCTGTTAGATAGCTGCGTTTTGGATTTAGAAGCAGATATTTCCCTGTGCTTACTGCTGTTTCTTCCATATGCCGGTAATGGGCTGAAAACGCCTGTTTTGGGACTCTGCAGAGAAAGTGTTTGCAGACTGCTGAATCCACACACGGGTTTAACTCTGGAAGTTGAGTGCACACATTGACAACCGTTCTGTTACATAGCTGCGTTTTGGATTTAGAAGCAGATATTTCCCTGTGCTTACTGCTGTTTCTTCCATATGCCGGTAATGGGCTGAAAACGCCTGTTTTGGGACTCTGCAGAGAAAGTGTTTGCAGACTGCTGAATCCACACACGGGTTTAACTCTGGAAGTTGAGTGCACACATTGACAACCGTTCTGTTAGATAGCTGCGTTTTGGATTTAGAAGCAGATATTTCCCTGTGCTTACTGCTGTTTCTTCCATATGCCGGTAATGGGCTGAAAACGCCTGTTTTGGGACTCTGCAGAGAAAGTGTTTACAGACTGCTGAATCCACACACGGGTTTAACTCTGGAAGTTGAGTGCACACATTGACAACCGTTCTGTTAGATAGCTGCGTTTTGGATTTAGAAGCAGATATTTCCCTGTGCTTACTGCTGTTTCTTCCATATGCCGGTAATGGGCTGAAAACGCCTGGTTTGGGACTCTGCAGAGAAAGTGTTTGCAGACTGCTGAATCCACACACGGGTTTAACTCTGGAAGTTGAGTGCACACATTGACAACCGTTCTGTTAGATAGCTGCGTTTTGGATTTAGAAGCAGATATTTCCCTGTGCTTACTGCTGTTTCTTCCATATGCCGGTAATGGGCTGAAAACGCCTGTTTGGGGACTCTGCAGAGAAAGTGTTTGCAGACTGCTGAATCCACACACGGGTTTAACTCTGGAAGTTGAGTGCACACATTGACAACCGTTCTGTTAGATAGCTGCGTTTTGGATTTAGAAGCAGATATTTCCCTGTGCTTACTGCTGTTTCTTCCATATGCCGGTAATGGGCTGAAAACGCCTGCTTTGGGACTCTGCAGAGAAAGTGTTTGCAGACTGCTGAATCCACACACGGGTTTAACTCTGGAAGTTGAGTGCACACATTGACAACCGTTCTGTTAGATAGCTGCGTTTTGGATTTAGAAGCAGATATTTCCCTGTGCTTACTGCTGTTTCTTCCATATGCCGGTAATGGGCTGAAAACGCCTGGTTTGGGACTCTGCAGAGAAAGTGTTTGCAGACTGCTGAATCCACACACGGGTTTAACTCTGGAAGTTGAGTGCACACATTGACAACCGTTCTGTTACATAGCTGCGTTTTGGATTTAGAAGCAGATATTTCCCTGTGCTTACTGCTGTTTCTTCCATATGCCGGTAATGGGCTGAAAACGCCTGTTTTGGGACTCTGCAGAGAAAGTGTTTGCAGACTGCTGAATCCACACACGGGTTTAACTCTGGAAGTTGAGTGCACACATTGACAACCGTTCTGTTAGATAGCTGCGTTTTGGATTTAGAAGCAGATATTTCCCTGTGCTTACTGCTGTTTCTTCCATATGCCGGTAATGGGCTGAAAACGCCTGTTTTGGGACTCTGCAGAGAAAGTGTTTGCAGACTGCTGAATCCACACACGGGTTTAACTCTGGAAGTTGAGTGCACACATTGACAACCGTTCTGTTAGATAGCTGCGTTTTGGATTTAGAAGCAGATATTTCCCTGTGCTTACTGCTGTTTCTTCCATATGCCGGTAATGGGCTGAAAACGCCTGTTTGGGGACTCTGCAGAGAAAGTGTTTGCAGACTGCTGAATCCACACACGGGTTTAACTCTGGAAGTTGAGTGCACACATTGACAACCGTTCTGTTAGATAGCTCCGTTTTGGATTTAGAAGCAGATATTTCCCTGTGCTTACTGCTGTTTCTTCCATATGCCGGTAATGGGCTGAAAACGCCTGCTTTGGGACTCTGCAGAGAAAGTGTTTGCAGACTGCTGAATCCACACACGGGTTTAACTCTGGAAGTTGAGTGCACACATTGACAACCGTTCTGTTAGATAGCTGCGTTTTGGATTTAGAAGCAGATATTTCCCTGTGCTTACTGCTGTTTCTTCCATATGCCGGTAATGGGCTGAAAACGCCTGCTTTGGGACTCTGCAGAGAAAGTGTTTGCAGACTGCTGAATCCACACACGGGTTTGACTCTGGAAGTTGAGTGCACACATTGACAACCGTTCTGTTACATAGCTGCGTTTTGGATTTAGAAGCAGATATTTCCCTGTGCTTACTGCTGTTTCTTCCATATGCCGGTAATGGGCTGAAAACGCCTGTTTTGGGACTCTGCAGAGAAAGTGTTTGCAGACTGCTGAATCCACACACGGGTTTAACTCTGGAAGTTGAGTGCACACATTGACAACCGTTCTGTTAGATAGCTGCGTTTTGGATTTAGAAGCAGATATTTCCCTGTGCTTACTGCTGTTTCTTCCATATGCCGGTAATGGGCTGAAAACGCCTGTTTGGGGACTCTGCAGAGAAAGTGTTTGCAGACTGCTGAATCCACACACGGGTTTAACTCTGGAAGTTGAGTGCACACATTGACAACCGTTCTGTTAGATAGCTGCGTTTTGGATTTAGAAGCAGATATTTCCCTGTGCTTACTGCTGTTTCTTCCATATGCCGGTAATGGGCTGAAAACGCCTGCTTTGGGACTCTGCAGAGAAAGTGTTTGCAGACTGCTGAATCCACACACGGGTTTAACTCTGGAAGTTGAGTGCACACATTGACAACCGTTCTGTTAGATAGCTGCGTTTTGGATTTAGAAGCAGATATTTCCCTGTGCTTACTGCTGTTTCTTCCATATGCCGGTAATGGGCTGAAAACGCCTGTTTTGGGACTCTGCAGAGAAAGTGTTTGCAGACTGCTGAATCCACACACGGGTTTAACTCTGGAAGTTGAGTGCACACATTGACAACCGTTCTGTTAGATAGCTGCGTTTTGGATTTAGAAGCAGATATTTCCCTGTGCTTACTGCTGTTTCTTCCATATGCCGGTAATGGGCTGAAAACGCCTGCTTTGGGACTCTGCAGAGAAAGTGTTTGCAGACTGCTGAATCCACACACGGGTTTAACTCTGGAAGTTGAGTGCACACATTGACAACCGTTCTGTTAGATAGCTGCGTTTTGGATTTAGAAGCAGATATTTCCCTGTGCTTACTGCTGTTTCTTCCATATGCCGGTAATGGGCTGAAAACGCCTGTTTTGGGACTCTGCAGAGAAAGTGTTTGCAGACTGCTGAATCCACACACGGGTTTAACTCTGGAAGTTGAGTGCACACATTGACAACCGTTCTGTTAGATAGCTGCGTTTTGGATTTAGAAGCAGATATTTCCCTGTGCTTACTGCTGTTTCTTCCATATGCCGGTAATGGGCTGAAAACGCCTGCTTTGGGACTCTGCAGAGAAAGTGTTTGCAGACTGCTGAATCCACACACGGGTTTGACTCTGGAAGTTGAGTGCACACATTGACAACCGTTCTGTTACATAGCTGCGTTTTGGATTTAGAAGCAGATATTTCCCTGTGCTTACTGCTGTTTCTTCCATATGCCGGTAATGGGCTGAAAACGCCTGTTTGGGGACTCTGCAGAGAAAGTGTTTGCAGACTGCTGAATCCACACACGGGTTTAACTCTGGAAGTTGAGTGCACACATTGACAACCGTTCTGTTAGATAGCTGCGTTTTGGATTTAGAAGCAGATATTTCCCTGTGCTTACTGCTGTTTCTTCCATATGCCGGTAATGGGCTGAAAACGCCTGCTTTGGGACTCTGCAGAGAAAGTGTTTGCA
The DNA here is from genome assembly GCF_030222135.1 of Aotus nancymaae. Taxonomy (NCBI): domain Eukaryota; kingdom Metazoa; phylum Chordata; class Mammalia; order Primates; family Aotidae; genus Aotus; species Aotus nancymaae. The sequence goes on from NW_026988976.1 coordinate 47,221, forward strand.
GACTGCTGAATCCACACACGGGTTTAACTCTGGAAGTTGAGTGCACACATTGACAACCGTTCTGTTAGATAGCTGCGTTTTGGATTTAGAAGCAGATATTTCCCTGTGCTTACTGCTGTTTCTTCCATATGCCGGTAATGGGCTGAAAACGCCTGCTTTGGGACTCTGCAGAGAAAGTGTTTGCAGACTGCTGAATCCACACACGGGTTTGACTCTGGAAGTTGAGTGCACACATTGACAACCGTTCTGTTAGATAGCTGCGTTTTGGATTTAGAAGCAGATATTTCCCTGTGCTTACTGCTGTTTCTTCCATATGCCGGTAATGGGCTGAAAACGCCTGTTTTGGGACTCTGCAGAGAAAGTGTTTGCAGACTGCTGAATCCACACACGGGTTTAACTCTGGAAGTTGAGTGCACACATTGACAACCGTTCTGTTAGATAGCTGCGTTTTGGATTTAGAAGCAGATATTTCCCTGTGCTTACTGCTGTTTCTTCCATATGCCGGTAATGGGCTGAAAACGCCTGTTTTGGGACTCTGCAGAGAAAGTGTTTGCAGACTGCTGAATCCACACACGGGTTTAACTCTGGAAGTTGAGTGCACACATCGACAACCGTTCTGTTAGATAGCTGCGTTTTGGATTTAGAAGCAGATATTTCCCTGTGCTTACTGCTGTTTCTTCCATATGCCGGTAATGGGCTGAAAACGCCTGTTTTGGGACTCTGCAGAGAATGTGTTTGCAGACTGCTGAATCCACACACGGGTTTAACTCTGGAAGTTGAGTGCACACATTGACAACCGTTCTGTTAGATAGCTGCGTTTTGGATTTAGAAGCAGATATTTCCCTTTGCTTACTGCTGTTTCTTCCATATGCCGGTAATGGGCTGAAAACGCCTGTTTTGGGACTCTGCAGAGAAAGTGTTTGCAGACTGCTGAATCCACACACGGGTTTAACTCTGGAAGTTGAGTGCACACATTGACAACCGTTCTGTTAGATAGCTGCGTTTTGGATTTAGAAGCAGATATTTCCCTGTGCTTACTGCTGTTTCTTCCATATGCCGGTAATGGGCTGAAAACGCCTGTTTGGGGACTCTGCAGAGAAAGTGTTTGCAGACTGCTGAATCCACACACGGGTTTAACTCTGGAAGTTGAGTGCACACATTGACAACCGTTCTGTTAGATAGCTGCGTTTTGGATTTAGAAGCAGATATTTCCCTGTGCTTACTGCTGTTTCTTCCATATGCCGGTAATGGGCTGAAAACGCCTGTTTTGGGACTCTGCAGAGAAAGTGTTTGCAGACTGCTGAATCCACACACGGGTTTAACTCTGGAAGTTGAGTGCACACATTGACAACCGTTCTGTTAGATAGCTGCGTTTTGGATTTAGAAGCAGATATTTCCCTGTGCTTACTGCTGTTTCTTCCATATGCCGGTAATGGGCTGAAAACGCCTGGTTTGGGACTCTGCAGAGAAAGTGTTTGCAGACTGCTGAATCCACACACGGGTTTAACTCTGGAAGTTGAGTGCACACATTGACAACCGTTCTGTTAGATAGCTGCGTTTTGGATTTAGAAGCAGATATTTCCCTGTGCTTACTGCTGTTTCTTCCATATGCCGGTAATGGGCTGAAAACGCCTGCTTTGGGACTCTGCAGAGAAAGTGTTTGCAGACTGCTGAATCCACACACGGGTTTAACTCTGGAAGTTGAGTGCACACATTGACAACCGTTCTGTTAGATAGCTGCGTTTTGGATTTAGAAGCAGATATTTCCCTGTGCTTACTGCTGTTTCTTCCATATGCCGGTAATGGGCTGAAAACGCCTGTTTTGGGACTCTGCAGAGAAAGTGTTTGCAGACTGCTGAATCCACACACAGGTTTAACTCTGGAAGTTGAGTGCACACATTGACAACCGTTCTGTTAAATAGCTGTGTTTTGGATTTAGAAGCAGATATTTCCCTGTGCTTACTGCTGTTTCTTCCATATGCCGGTAATGGGCTGAAAACGCCTGCTTTGGGACTCTGCAGAGAAAGTGTTTGCAGACTGCTGAATCCACACACGGGTTTAACTCTGGAAGTTGAGTGCACACATTGACAACCGTTCTGTTAGATAGCTGCGTTTTGGATTTAGAAGCAGATATTTCCCTGTGCTTACTGCTGTTTCTTCCATATGCCGGTAATGGGCTGAAAACGCCTGTTTGGGGACTCTGCAGAGAAAGTGTTTGCAGACTGCTGAATCCACACACGGGTTTAACTCTGGAAGTTGAGTGCACACATTGACAACCGTTCTGTTAGATAGCTGCGTTTTGGATTTAGAAGCAGATATTTCCCTGTGCTTACTGCTGTTTCTTCCATATGCCGGTAATGGGCTGAAAACGCCTGCTTTGGGACTCTGCAGAGAAAGTGTTTGCAGACTGCTGAATCCACACACGGGTTTAATTCTGGAAGTTGAGTGTACACATTGACAACCGTTCTGTTAGATTGCTGCGTTTTGGATTTAGAAGCAGATATTTCCCTGTGCTTACTGCTGTTTCTTCCATATGCCGGTAATGGGCTGAAAACGCCTGTTTTGGGACTCTGCAGAGAAAGTGTTTGCAGACTGCTGAATCCACACACGGGTTTAACTCTGGAAGTTGAGTGCACACATTGACAACCGTTCTGTTAGATAGCTGCGTTTTGGATTTAGAAGCAGATATTTCCCTGTGCTTACTGCTGTTTCTTCCATATGCCGGTAATGGGCTGAAAACGCCTGCTTTGGGACTCTGCAGAGAAAGTGTTTGCAGACTGCTGAATCCACACACGGGTTTAACTCTGGAAGTTGAGTGCACACATTGACAACCGTTCTGTTAGATAGCTGCGTTTTGGATTTAGAAGCAGATATTTCCCTGTGCTTACTGCTGTTTCTTCCATATGCCGGTAATGGGCTGAAAACGCCTGTTTTGGGACTCTGCAGAGAAAGTGTTTGCAGACTGCTGAATCCACACACGGGTTTAACTCTGGAAGTTGAGTGCACACATTGACAACCGTTCTGTTAGATAGCTGCGTTTTGGATTTAGAAGCAGATATTTCCCTGTGCTTACTGCTGTTTCTTCCATATGCCGGTAATGGGCTGAAAACGCCTGCTTTGGGACTCTGCAGAGAAAGTGTTTGCAGACTGCTGAATCCACACACGGGTTTGACTCTGGAAGTTGAGTGCACACATTGACAACCGTTCTGTTACATAGCTGCGTTTTGGATTTAGAAGCAGATATTTCCCTGTGCTTACTGCTGTTTCTTCCATATGCCGGTAATGGGCTGAAAACGCCTGTTTTGGGACTCTGCAGAGAAAGTGTTTGCAGACTGCTGAATCCACACACGGGTTTAACTCTGGAAGTTGAGTGCACACATTGACAACCGTTCTGTTAGATAGCTGCGTTTTGGATTTAGAAGCAGATATTTCCCTGTGCTTACTGCTGTTTCTTCCATATGCCGGTAATGGGCTGAAAACGCCTGTTTGGGGACTCTGCAGAGAAAGTGTTTGCAGACTGCTGAATCCACACACGGGTTTAACTCTGGAAGTTGAGTGCACACATTGACAACCGTTCTGTTAGATAGCTGCGTTTTGGATTTAGAAGCAGATATTTCCCTGTGCTTACTGCTGTTTCTTCCATATGCCGGTAATGGGCTGAAAACGCCTGCTTTGGGACTCTGCAGAGAAAGTGTTTGCAGACTGCTGAATCCACACACGGGTTTAATTCTGGAAGTTGAGTGTACACATTGACAACCGTTCTGTTAGATTGCTGCGTTTTGGATTTAGAAGCAGATATTTCCCTGTGCTTACTGCTGTTTCTTCCATATGCCGGTAATGGGCTGAAAACGCCTGTTTTGGGACTCTGCAGAGAAAGTGTTTGCAGACTGCTGAATCCACACACCGGTTTAACTCTGGAAGTTGAGTGCACACATTGACAACCGTTCTGTTAGATAGCTGCGTTTTGGATTTAGAAGCAGATATTTCCCTGTGCTTACTGCTGTTTCTTCCATATGCCGGTAATGGGCTGAAAACGCCTGCTTTGGGACTCTGCAGAGAAAGTGTTTGCAGACTGCTGAATCCACACACGGGTTTAACTCTGGAAGTTGAGTGCACACATCGACAACCGTTCTGTTAGATAGCTGCGTTTTGGATTTAGAAGCAGATATTTCCCTGTGCTTACTGCTGTTTCTTCCATATGCCGGTAATGGGCTGAAAACGCCTGTTTTGGGACTCTGCAGAGAAAGTGTTTGCAGACTGCTGAATCCACACACGGGTTTAACTCTGGAAGTTGAGTGCACACATTGACAACCGTTCTGTTAGATAGCTGCGTTTTGGATTTAGAAGCAGATATTTCCCTGTGCTTACTGCTGTTTCTTCCATATGCCGGTAATGGGCTGAAAACGCCTGTTTTGGGACTCTGCAGAGAAAGTGTTTGCAGACTGCTGAATCCACACACGGGTTTAACTCTGGAAGTTGAGTGCACACATTGACAACCGTTCTGTTAGATAGCTGCGTTTTGGATTTAGAAGCAGATATTTCCCTGTGCTTACTGCTGTTTCTTCCATATGCCGGTAATGGGCTGAAAACGCCTGTTTTGGGACTCTGCAGAGAAAGTGTTTGCAGACTGCTGAATCCACACACGGGTTTAACTCTGGAAGTTGAGTGCACACATTGACAACCGTTCTGTTAGATAGCTGCGTTTTGGATTTAGAAGCAGATATTTCCCTGTGCTTACTGCTGTTTCTTCCATATGCCGGTAATGGGCTGAAAACGCCTGTTTTGGGACTCTGCAGAGAAAGTGTTTGCAGACTGCTGAATCCACACACGGGTTTAACTCTGGAAGTTGAGTGCACACATTGACAACCGTTCTGTTAGATAGCTGCGTTTTGGATTTAGAAGCAGATATTTCCCTGTGCTTACTGCTGTTTCTTCCATATGCCGGTAATGGGCTGAAAACGCCTGTTTTGGGACTCTGCAGAGAAAGTGTTTGCAGACTGCTGAATCCACACACGGGTTTATCTCTGGAAGTTGAGTGCACACATTGACAACCGTTCTGTTAGATAGCTGCGTTTTGGATTTAGAAGCAGATATTTCCCTGTGCTTACTGCTGTTTCTTCCATATGCCGGTAATGGGCTGAAAACGCCTGTTTTGGGACTCTGCAGAGAAAGTGTTTGCAGACTGCTGAATCCACACACGGGTTTAACTCTGGAAGTTGAGTGCACACATTGACAACCGTTCTGTTAGATAGCTGCGTTTTGGATTTAGAAGCAGATATTTCCCTGTGCTTACTGCTGTTTCTTCCATATGCCGGTAATGGGCTGAAAACGCCTGTTTTGGGACTCTGCAGAGAAAGTGTTTGCAGACTGCTGAATCCACACACGGGTTTAACTCTGGAAGTTGAGTGCACACATTGACAACCGTTCTGTTAGATAGCTGCGTTTTGGATTTAGAAGCAGATATTTCCCTGTGCTTACTGCTGTTTCTTCCATATGCCGGTAATGGGCTGAAAACGCCTGCTTTGGGACTCTGCAGAGAAAGTGTTTGCAGACTGCTGAATCCACACACGGGTTTAACTCTGGAAGTTGAGTGCACACATTGACAACCGTTCTGTTAGATAGCTGCGTTTTGGATTTAGAAGCAGATATTTCCCTGTGCTTACTGCTGTTTCTTCCATATGCCGGTAATGGGCTGAAAACGCCTGTTTTGGGACTCTGCAGAGAAAGTGTTTGCAGACTGCTGAATCCACACACGGGTTTAACTCTGGAAGTTGAGTGCACACATTGACAACCGTTCTGTTAGATAGCTGCGTTTTGGATTTAGAAGCAGATATTTCCCTGTGCTTACTGCTGTTTCTTCCATATGCCGGTAATGGGCTGAAAACCCCTGTTTTGGGACTCTGCAGAGAAAGTGTTTGCAGACTGCTGAATCCACACACGGGTTTAACTCTGGAAGTTGAGTGCACACATTGACAACCGTTCTGTTAGATAGCTGCGTTTTGGATTTAGAAGCAGATATTTCCCTGTGCTTACTGCTGTTTCTTCCATATGCCGGTAATGGGCTGAAAACGCCTGTTTTGGGACTCTGCAGAGAATGTGTTTGCAGACTGCTGAATCCACACACGGGTTTAACTCTGGAAGTTGAGTGCACACATTGACAACCGTTCTGTTAGATAGCTGCGTTTTGGATTTAGAAGCAGATAGTTCACTGTGCTTACTGCTGTTTCTTCCATATGCCGGTAATGGGCTGAAAACGCCTGCTTTGGGACTCTGCAGAGAAAGTGTTTGCAGACTGCTGAATCCACACACGGGTTTAACTCTGGAAGTTGAGTGCACACATTGACAACCGTTCTGTTAGATAGCTGCGTTTTGGATTTAGAAGCAGATATTTCCCTGTGCTTACTGCTGTTTCTTCCATATGCCGGTAATGGGCTGAAAACGCCTGTTTGGGGACTCTGCAGAGAAAGTGTTTGCAGACTGCTGAATCCACACACGGGTTTAACTCTGGAAGTTGAGTGCACACATTGACAACCGTTCTGTTAGATAGCTGCGTTTTGGATTTAGAAGCAGATATTTCCCTGTGCTTACTGCTGTTTCTTCCATATGCCGGTAATGGGCTGAAAACGCCTGCTTTGGGACTCTGCAGAGAAAGTGTTTGCAGACTGCTGAATCCACACACGGGTTTAATTCTGGAAGTTGAGTGTACACATTGACAACCGTTCTGTTAGATTGCTGCGTTTTGGATTTAGAAGCAGATATTTCCCTGTGCTTACTGCTGTTTCTTCCATATGCCGGTAATGGGCTGAAAACGCCTGTTTTGGGACTCTGCAGAGAAAGTGTTTGCAGACTGCTGAATCCACACACGGGTTTAACTCTGGAAGTTGAGTGCACACATTGACAACCGTTCTGTTAGATAGCTGCGTTTTGGATTTAGAAGCAGATATTTCCCTGTGCTTACTGCTGTTTCTTCCATATGCCGGTAATGGGCTGAAAACGCCTGCTTTGGGACTCTGCAGAGAAAGTGTTTGCAGACTGCTGAATCCACACACGGGTTTAACTCTGGAAGTTGAGTGCACACATTGACAACCGTTCTGTTAGATAGCTGCGTTTTGGATTTAGAAGCAGATATTTCCCTGTGCTTACTGCTGTTTCTTCCATATGCCGGTAATGGGCTGAAAACGCCTGTTTTGGGACTCTGCAGAGAAAGTGTTTGCAGACTGCTGAATCCACACACGGGTTTAACTCTGGAAGTTGAGTGCACACATTGACAACCGTTCTGTTAGATAGCTGCGTTTTGGATTTAGAAGCAGATATTTCCCTGTGCTTACTGCTGTTTCTTCCATATGCCGGTAATGGGCTGAAAACGCCTGCTTTGGGACTCTGCAGAGAAAGTGTTTGCAGACTGCTGAATCCACACACGGGTTTGACTCTGGAAGTTGAGTGCACACATTGACAACCGTTCTGTTACATAGCTGCGTTTTGGATTTAGAAGCAGATATTTCCCTGTGCTTACTGCTGTTTCTTCCATATGCCGGTAATGGGCTGAAAACGCCTGTTTTGGGACTCTGCAGAGAAAGTGTTTGCAGACTGCTGAATCCACACACGGGTTTAACTCTGGAAGTTGAGTGCACACATTGACAACCGTTCTGTTAGATAGCTGCGTTTTGGATTTAGAAGCAGATATTTCCCTGTGCTTACTGCTGTTTCTTCCATATGCCGGTAATGGGCTGAAAACGCCTGTTTGGGGACTCTGCAGAGAAAGTGTTTGCAGACTGCTGAATCCACACACGGGTTTAACTCTGGAAGTTGAGTGCACACATTGACAACCGTTCTGTTAGATAGCTGCGTTTTGGATTTAGAAGCAGATATTTCCCTGTGCTTACTGCTGTTTCTTCCATATGCCGGTAATGGGCTGAAAACGCCTGCTTTGGGACTCTGCAGAGAAAGTGTTTGCAGACTGCTGAATCCACACACGGGTTTAATTCTGGAAGTTGAGTGTACACATTGACAACCGTTCTGTTAGATTGCTGCGTTTTGGATTTAGAAGCAGATATTTCCCTGTGCTTACTGCTGTTTCTTCCATATGCCGGTAATGGGCTGAAAACGCCTGTTTTGGGACTCTGCAGAGAAAGTGTTTGCAGACTGCTGAATCCACACACCGGTTTAACTCTGGAAGTTGAGTGCACACATTGACAACCGTTCTGTTAGATAGCTGCGTTTTGGATTTAGAAGCAGATATTTCCCTGTGCTTACTGCTGTTTCTTCCATATGCCGGTAATGGGCTGAAAACGCCTGCTTTGGGACTCTGCAGAGAAAGTGTTTGCAGACTGCTGAATCCACACACGGGTTTAACTCTGGAAGTTGAGTGCACACATTGACAACCGTTCTGTTAGATAGCTGCGTTTTGGATTTAGAAGCAGATATTTCCCTGTGCTTACTGCTGTTTCTTCCATATGCCGGTAATGGGCTGAAAACGCCTGTTTTGGGACTCTGCAGAGAAAGTGTTTGCAGACTGCTGAATCCACACACGGGTTTAACTCTGGAAGTTGAGTGCACACATTGACAACCGTTCTGTTAGATAGCTGCGTTTTGGATTTAGAAGCAGATATTTCCCTGTGCTTACTGCTGTTTCTTCCATATGCCGGTAATGGGCTGAAAACGCCTGCTTTGGGACTCTGCAGAGAAAGTGTTTGCAGACTGCTGAATCCACACACGGGTTTGACTCTGGAAGTTGAGTGCACACATTGACAACCGTTCTGTTACATAGCTGCGTTTTGGATTTAGAAGCAGATATTTCCCTGTGCTTACTGCTGTTTCTTCCATATGCCGGTAATGGGCTGAAAACGCCTGTTTTGGGACTCTGCAGAGAAAGTGTTTGCAGACTGCTGAATCCACACACGGGTTTAACTCTGGAAGTTGAGTGCACACATTGACAACCGTTCTGTTAGATAGCTGCGTTTTTGATTTAGAAGCAGATATTTCCCTGTGCTTACTGCTGTTTCTTCCATATGCCGGTAATGGGCTGAAAACGCCTGTTTTGGGACTCTGCAGAGAAAGTGTTTGCAGACTGCTGAATCCACACACGGGTTTAACTCTGGATGTTGAGTGCACACATTGACAACCGTTCTGTTAGATAGCTGCGTTTTGGATTTAGAAGCAGATATTTCCCTGTGCTTACTGCTGTTTCTTCCATATGCCGGTAATGGGCTGAAAACGCCTGTTTTGGGACTCTGCAGAGAAAGTGTTTGCAGACTGCTGAATCCACACACGGGTTTAACTCTGGAAGTTGAGTGCACACATTGACAACCGTTCTGTTAGATAGCTGCGTTTTGGATTTAGAAGCAGATATTTCCCTGTGCTTACTGCTGTTTCTTCCATATGCCGGTAATGGGCTGAAAACGCCTGTTTGGGGACTCTGCAGAGAAAGTGTTTGCAGACTGCTGAATCCACACACGGGTTTAACTCTGGAAGTTGAGTGCACACATTGACAACCGTTCTGTTAGATAGCTGCGTTTTGGATTTAGAAGCAGATATTTCCCTGTGCTTACTGCTGTTTCTTCCATATGCCGGTAATGGGCTGAAAACGCCTGTTTTGGGACTCTGCAGAGAAAGTGTTTGCAGACTGCTGAATCCACACACGGGTTTAACTCTGGAAGTTGAGTGCACACATTGACAACCGTTCTGTTAGATAGCTGCGTTTTGGATTTAGAAGCAGATATTTCCCTGTGCTTACTGCTGTTTCTTCCATATGCCGGTAATGGGCTGAAAACGCCTGGTTTGGGACTCTGCAGAGAAAGTGTTTGCAGACTGCTGAATCCACACACGGGTTTAACTCTGGAAGTTGAGTGCACACATTGACAACCGTTCTGTTAGATAGCTGCGTTTTGGATTTAGAAGCAGATATTTCCCTGTGCTTACTGCTGTTTCTTCCATATGCCGGTAATGGGCTGAAAACGCCTGCTTTGGGACTCTGCAGAGAAAGTGTTTGCAGACTGCTGAATCCACACACGGGTTTAACTCTGGAAGTTGAGTGCACACATTGACAACCGTTCTGTTAGATAGCTGCGTTTTGGATTTAGAAGCAGATATTTCCCTGTGCTTACTGCTGTTTCTTCCATATGCCGGTAATGGGCTGAAAACGCCTGTTTTGGGACTCTGCAGAGAAAGTGTTTGCAGACTGCTGAATCCACACACAGGTTTAACTCTGGAAGTTGAGTGCACACATTGACAACCGTTCTGTTAAATAGCTGCCTTTTGGATTTAGAAGCAGATATTTCCCTGTGCTTACTGCTGTTTCTTCCATATGCCGGTAATGGGCTGAAAACGCCTGCTTTGGGACTCTGCAGAGAAAGTGTTTGCAGACTGCTGAATCCACACACGGGTTTAACTCTGGAAGTTGAGTGCACACATTGACAACCGTTCTGTTAGATAGCTGCGTTTTGGATTTAGAAGCAGATATTTCCCTGTGCTTACTGCTGTTTCTTCCATATGCCGGTAATGGGCTGAAAACGCCTGTTTGGGGACTCTGCAGAGAAAGTGTTTGCAGACTGCTGAATCCACACACGGGTTTAACTCTGGAAGTTGAGTGCACACATTGACAACCGTTCTGTTAGATAGCTGCGTTTTGGATTTAGAAGCAGATATTTCCCTGTGCTTACTGCTGTTTCTTCCATATGCCGGTAATGGGCTGAAAACGCCTGCTTTGGGACTCTGCAGAGAAAGTGTTTGCAGACTGCTGAATCCACACACGGGTTTAATTCTGGAAGTTGAGTGTACACATTGACAACCGTTCTGTTAGATTGCTGCGTTTTGGATTTAGAAGCAGATATTTCCCTGTGCTTACTGCTGTTTCTTCCATATGCCGGTAATGGGCTGAAAACGCCTGTTTTGGGACTCTGCAGAGAAAGTGTTTGCAGACTGCTGAATCCACACACGGGTTTAACTCTGGAAGTTGAGTGCACACATTGACAACCGTTCTGTTAGATAGCTGCGTTTTGGATTTAGAAGCAGATATTTCCCTGTGCTTACTGCTGTTTCTTCCATATGCCGGTAATGGGCTGAAAACGCCTGCTTTGGGACTCTGCAGAGAAAGTGTTTGCAGACTGCTGAATCCACACACGGGTTTAACTCTGGAAGTTGAGTGCACACATTGACAACCGTTCTGTTAGATAGCTGCGTTTTGGATTTAGAAGCAGATATTTCCCTGTGATTACTGCTGTTTCTTCCATATGCCGGTAATGGGCTGAAAACGCCTGTTTTGGGACTCTGCAGAGAAAGTGTTTGCAGACTGCTGAATCTACACACGGGTTTAACTCTGGAAGTTGAGTGCACACATTGACAACCGTTCTGTTAGATAGCTGCGTTTTGGATTTAGAAGCAGATATTTCCCTGTGCTTACTGCTGTTTCTTCCATATGCCGGTAATGGGCTGAAAACGCCTGCTTTGGGACTCTGCAGAGAAAGTGTTTGCAGACTGCTGAATCCACACACGGGTTTGACTCTGGAAGTTGAGTGCACACATTGACAACCGTTCTGTTACATAGCTGCGTTTTGGATTTAGAAGCAGATATTTCCCTGTGCTTACTGCTGTTTCTTCCATATGCCGGTAATGGGCTGAAAACGCCTGTTTTGGGACTCTGCAGAGAAAGTGTTTGCAGACTGCTGAATCCACACACGGGTTTAACTCTGGAAGTTGAGTGCACACATTGACAACCGTTCTGTTAGATAGCTGCGTTTTGGATTTAGAAGCAGATATTTCCCTGTGCTTACTGCTGTTTCTTCCATATGCCGGTAATGGGCTGAAAACGCCTGTTTGGGGACTCTGCAGAGAAAGTGTTTGCAGACTGCTGAATCCACACACGGGTTTAACTCTGGAAGTTGAGTGCACACATTGACAACCGTTCTGTTAGATAGCTGCGTTTTGGATTTAGAAGCAGATATTTCCCTGTGCTTACTGCTGTTTCTTCCATATGCCGGTAATGGGCTGAAAACGCCTGCTTTGGGACTCTGCAGAGAAAGTGTTTGCAGACTGCTGAATCCACACACGGGTTTAATTCTGGAAGTTGAGTGTACACATTGACAACCGTTCTGTTAGATTGCTACGTTTTGGATTTAGAAGCAGATATTTCCCTGTGCTTACTGCTGTTTCTTCCATATGCCGGTAATGGGCTGAAAACGCCTGTTTTGGGACTCTGCAGAGAAAGTGTTTGCAGACTGCTGAATCCACACACCGGTTTAACTCTGGAAGTTGAGTGCACACATTGACAACCGTTCTGTTAGATAGCTGCGTTTTGGATTTAGAAGCAGATATTTCCCTGTGCTTACTGCTGTTTCTTCCATATGCCGGTAATGGGCTGAAAACGCCTGCTTTGGGACTCTGCAGAGAAAGTGTTTGCAGACTGCTGAATCCACACACGGGTTTAACTCTGGAAGTTGAGTGCACACATCGACAACCGTTCTGTTAGATAGCTGCGTTTTGGATTTAGAAGCAGATATTTCCCTGTGCTTACTGCTGTTTCTTCCATATGCCGGTAATGGGCTGAAAACGCCTGTTTTGGGACTCTGCAGAGAAAGTGTTTGCAGACTGCTGAATCCACACACGGGTTTAACTCTGGAAGTTGAGTGCACACATTGACAACCGTTCTGTTAGATAGCTGCGTTTTGGATTTAGAAGCAGATATTTCCCTGTGCTTACTGCTGTTTCTTCCATATGCCGGTAATGGGCTGAAAACGCCTGTTTTGGGACTCTGCAGAGAAAGTGTTTGCAGACTGCTGAATCCACACACGGGTTTAACTCTGGAAGTTGAGTGCACACATTGACAACCGTTCTGTTAGATAGCTGCGTTTTGGATTTAGAAGCAGATATTTCCCTGTGCTTACTGCTGTTTCTTCCATATGCCGGTAATGGGCTGAAAACGCCTGTTTTGGGACTCTGCAGAGAAAGTGTTTGCAGACTGCTGAATCCACACACGGGTTTAACTCTGGAAGTTGAGTGCACACATTGACAACCGTTCTGTTAGATAGCTGCGTTTTGGATTTAGAAGCAGATATTTCCCTGTGCTTACTGCTGTTTCTTCCATATGCCGGTAATGGGCTGAAAACGCCTGTTTTGGGACTCTGCAGAGAAAGTGTTTGCAGACTGCTGAATCCACACACGGGTTTAACTCTGGAAGTTGAGTGCACACATTGACAACCGTTCTGTTAGATAGCTGCGTTTTGGATTTAGAAGCAGATATTTCCCTGTGCTTACTGCTGTTTCTTCCATATGCCGGTAATGGGCTGAAAACGCCTGCTTTGGGACTCTGCAGAGAAAGTGTTTGCAGACTGCTGAATCCACACACGGGTTTAACTCTGGAAGTTGAGTGCACACATTGACAACCGTTCTGTTAGATAGCTGCGTTTTGGATTTAGAAGCAGATATTTCCCTGTGCTTACTGCTGTTTCTTCCATATGCCGGTAATGGGCTGAAAACGCCTGTTTTGGGACTCTGCAGAGAAAGTGTTTGCAGACTGCTGAATCCACACACGGGTTTAACTCTGGAAGTTGAGTGCACACATTGACAACCGTTCTGTTAGATAGCTGCGTTTTGGATTTAGAAGCAGATATTTCCCTGTGCTTACTGCTGTTTCTTCCATATGCCGGTTATGGGCTGAAAACGCCTGCTTTGGGACTCTGCAGAGAAAGTGTTTGCAGACTGCTGAATCCACACACGGGTTTAACTCTGGAAGTTGAGTGCACACATTGACAACCGTTCTGTTAGATAGCTGCGTTTTGGATTTAGAAGCAGATATTTCCCTGTGCTTACTGCTGTTTCTTCCATATGCCGGTAATGGGCTGAAAACGCCTGTTTTGGGACTCTGCAGAGAAAGTGTTTGCAGACTGCTGAATCCACACACGGGTTTAACTCTGGAAGTTGAGTGCACACATTGACAACCGTTCTGTTAGATAGCTGCGTTTTGGATTTAGAAGCAGATATTTCCCTGTGCTTACTGCTGTTTCTTCCATATGCCGGTAATGGGCTGAAAACGCCTGTTTTGGGACTCTGCAGAGAAAGTGTTTGCAGACTGCTGAATCCACACACGGGTTTAACTCTGGAAGTTGAGTGCACACATTGACAACCGTTCTGTTAGATAGCTGCGTTTTGGATTTAGAAGCAGATATTTCCCTGTGCTTACTGCTGTTTCTTCCATATGCTGGTAATGGGCTGAAAACGCCTGCTTTGGGACTCTGCAGAGAAAGTGTTTGCAGACTGCTGAATCCACACACGGGTTTAACTCTGGAAGTTGAGTGCACACATTGACAACCGTTCTGTTAGATAGCTGCGTTTTGGATTTAGAAGCAGATATTTCCCTGTGCTTACTGCTGTTTCTTCCATATGCCGGTAATGGGCTGAAAACGCCTGTTTTGGGACTCTGCAGAGAAAGTGTTTGCAGACTGCTGAATCCACACACGGGTTTAACTCTGGAAGTTGAGTGCACACATTGACAACCGTTCTGTTAGATAGCTGCGTTTTGGATTTAGAAGCAGATATTTCCCTGTGCTTACTGCTGTTTCTTCCATATGCCGGTAATGGGCTGAAAACGCCTGTTTTGGGACTCTGCAGAGAAAGTGTTTGCAGACTGCTGAATCCACACACGGGTTTAACTCTGGAAGTTGAGTGCACACATTGACAACCGTTCTGTTAGATAGCTGCGTTTTGGATTTAGAAGCAGATATTTCCCTGTGCTTACTGCTGTTTCTTCCATATGCCGGTAATGGGCTGAAAACGCCTGGTTTGGGACTCTGCAGAGAAAGTGTTTGCAGACTGCTGAATCCACACACGGGTTTAACTCTGGAAGTTGAGTGCACACATTGACAACCGTTCTGTTAGATAGCTGCGTTTTGGATTTAGAAGCAGATATTTCCCTGTGCTTACTGCTGTTTCTTCCATATGCCGGTAATGGGCTGAAAACGCCTGTTTTGGGACGCTGCAGAGAAAGTGTTTGCAGACTGCTGAATCCACACACGGGTTTAACTCTGGAAGTTGAGTGCACACATTGACAACCGTTCTGTTAGATAGCTGCGTTTTGGATTTAGAAGCAGATATTTCCCTGTGCTTACTGCTGTTTCTTCCATATGCCGGTAATGGGCTGAAAACGCCTGTTTGGGGACTCTGCAGAGAAAGTGTTTGCAGACTGCTGAATCCACACACGGGTTTAACTCTGGAAGTTGAGTGCACACATTGACAACCGTTCTGTTAGATAGCTGCGTTTTGGATTTAGAAGCAGATATTTCCCTGTGCTTACTGCTGTTTCTTCCATATGCCGGTAATGGGCTGAAAACGCCTGCTTTGGGACTCTGCAGAGAAAGTGTTTGCAGACTGCTGAATCCACACACGGGTTTAATTCTGGAAGTTGAGTGTACACATTGACAACCGTTCTGTTAGATTGCTGCGTTTTGGATTTAGAAGCAGATATTTCCCTGTGCTTACTGCTGTTTCTTCCATATGCCGGTAATGGGCTGAAAACGCCTGTTTTGGGACTCTGCAGAGAAAGTGTTTGCAGACTGCTGAATCCACACACGGGTTTAACTCTGGAAGTTGAGTGCACACATTGACAACCGTTCTGTTAGATAGCTGCGTTTTGGATTTAGAAGCAGATATTTCCCTGTGCTTACTGCTGTTTCTTCCATATGCCGGTAATGGGCTGAAAACGCCTGCTTTGGGACTCTGCAGAGAAAGTGTTTGCAGACTGCTGAATCCACACACGGGTTTAACTCTGGAAGTTGAGTGCACACATTGACAACCGTTCTGTTAGATAGCTGCGTTTTGGATTTAGAAGCAGATATTTCCCTGTGCTTACTGCTGTTTCTTCCATATGCCGGTAATGGGCTGAAAACGCCTGTTTTGGGACTCTGCAGAGAAAGTGTTTGCAGACTGCTGAATCCACACACGGGTTTAACTCTGGAAGTTGAGTGCACACATTGACAACCGTTCTGTTAGATAGCTGCGTTTTGGATTTAGAAGCAGATATTTCCCTGTGCTTACTGCTGTTTCTTCCATATGCCGGTAATGGGCTGAAAACGCCTGCTTTGGGACTCTGCAGAGAAAGTGTTTGCAGACTGCTGAATCCACACACGGGTTTGACTCTGGAAGTTGAGTGCACACATTGACAACCGTTCTGTTACATAGCTGCGTTTTGGATTTAGAAGCAGATATTTCCCTGTGCTTACTGCTGTTTCTTCCATATGCCGGTAATGGGCTGAAAACGCCTGTTTTGGGACTCTGCAGAGAAAGTGTTTGCAGACTGCTGAATCCACACACGGGTTTAACTCTGGAAGTTGAGTGCACACATTGACAACCGTTCTGTTAGATAGCTGCGTTTTGGATTTAGAAGCAGATATTTCCCTGTGCTTACTGCTGTTTCTTCCATATGCCGGTAATGGGCTGAAAACGCCTGTTTGGGGACTCTGCAGAGAAAGTGTTTGCAGACTGCTGAATCCACACACGGGTTTAACTCTGGAAGTTGAGTGCACACATTGACAACCGTTCTGTTAGATAGCTGCGTTTTGGATTTAGAAGCAGATATTTCCCTGTGCTTACTGCTGTTTCTTCCATATGCCGGTAATGGGCTGAAAACGCCTGCTTTGGGACTCTGCAGAGAAAGTGTTTGCAGACTGCTGAATCCACACACGGGTTTAATTCTGGAAGTTGAGTGTACACATTGACAACCGTTCTGTTAGATTGCTGCGTTTTGGATTTAGAAGCAGATATTTCCCTGTGCTTACTGCTGTTTCTTCCATATGCCGGTAATGGGCTGAAAACGCCTGTTTTGGGACTCTGCAGAGAAAGTGTTTGCAGACTGCTGAATCCACACACCGGTTTAACTCTGGAAGTTGAGTGCACACATTGACAACCGTTCTGTTACATAGCTGCGTTTTGGATTTAGAAGCAGATATTTCCCTGTGCTTACTGCTGTTTCTTCCATATGCCGGTAATGGGCTGAAAACGCCTGCTTTGGGACTCTGCAGAGAAAGTGTTTGCAGACTGCTGAATCCACACACGGGTTTAACTCTGGAAGTTGAGTGCACACATTGACAACCGTTCTGTTAGATAGCTGCGTTTTGGATTTAGAAGCAGATATTTCCCTGTGCTTACTGCTGTTTCTTCCATATGCCGGTAATGGGCTGAAAACGCCTGTTTTGGGACTCTGCAGAGAAAGTGTTTGCAGACTGCTGAATCCACACACGGGTTTAACTCTGGAAGTTGAGTGCACACATTGACAACCGTTCTGTTAGATAGCTGCGTTTTGGATTTAGAAGCAGATATTTCCCTGTGCTTACTGCTGTTTCTTCCATATGCCGGTAATGGGCTGAAAACGCCTGCTTTGGGACTCTGCAGAGAAAGTGTTTGCAGACTGCTGAATCCACACACGGGTTTGACTCTGGAAGTTGAGTGCACACATTGACAACCGTTCTGTTACATAGCTGCGTTTTGGATTTAGAAGCAGATATTTCCCTGTGCTTACTGCTGTTTCTTCCATATGCCGGTAATGGGCTGAAAACGCCTGTTTTGGGACTCTGCAGAGAAAGTGTTTGCAGACTGCTGAATCCACACACGGGTTTAACTCTGGAAGTTGAGTGCACACATTGACAACCGTTCTGTTAGATAGCTGCGTTTTGGATTTAGAAGCAGATATTTCCCTGTGCTTACTGCTGTTTCTTCCATATGCCGGTAATGGGCTGAAAACGCCTGTTTTGGGACTCTGCAGAGAAAGTGTTTGCAGACTGCTGAATCCACACACGGGTTTAACTCTGGAAGTTGAGTGCACACATTGACAACCGTTCTGTTAGATAGCTGCGTTTTGGATTTAGAAGCAGATATTTCCCTGTGCTTACTGCTGTTTCTTCCATATGCCGGTAATGGGCTGAAAACGCCTGTTTTGGGACTCTGCAGAGAAAGTGTTTGCAGACTGCTGAATCCACACACGGGTTTAACTCTGGAAGTTGAGTGCACACATTGACAACCGTTCTGTTAGATAGCTGCGTTTTGGATTTAGAAGCAGATATTTCCCTGTGCTTACTGCTGTTTCTTCCATATGCCGGTAATGGGCTGAAAACGCCTGTTTGGGGACTCTGCAGAGAAAGTGTTTGCAGACTGCTGAATCCACACACGGGTTTAACTCTGGAAGTTGAGTGCACACATTGACAACCGTTCTGTTAGATAGCTGCGTTTTGGATTTAGAAGCAGATATTTCCCTGTGCTTACTGCTGCTTCTTCCATATGCCGGTAATGGGCTGAAAACGCCTGCTTTGGGACTCTGCAGAGAAAGTGTTTGCAGACTGCTGAATCCACACACGGGTTTAACTCTGGAAGTTGAGTGCACACATTGACAACCGTTCTGTTAGATAGCTGCGTTTTGGATTTAGAAGCAGATATTTCCCTGTGCTTACTGCTGTTTCTTCCATATGCCGGTAATGGGCTGAAAACGCCTGTTTTGGGACTCTGCAGAGAAAGTGTTTGCAGACTGCTGAATCCACACACGGGTTTAACTCTGGAAGTTGAGTGCACACATTGACAACCGTTCTGTTAGATAGCTGCGTTTTGGATTTAGAAGCAGATATTTCCCTGTGCTTACTGCTGTTTCTTCCATATGCCGGTAATGGGCTGAAAACGCCTGCTTTGGGACTCTGCAGAGAAAGTGTTTGCAGACTGCTGAATCCACACACGGGTTTAATTCTGGAAGTTGAGTGTACACATTGACAACCGTTCTGTTAGATTGCTGCGTTTTGGATTTAGAAGCAGATATTTCCCTGTGCTTACTGCTGTTTCTTCCATATGCCGGTAATGGGCTGAAAACGCCTGTTTTGGGACTCTGCAGAGAAAGTGTTTGCAGACTGCTGAATCCACACACGGGTTTAACTCTGGAAGTTGAGTGTACACATTGACAACCGTTCTGTTAGATAGCTGCGTTTTGGATTTAGAAGCAGATGTTTCCCTGTGCTTACTGCTGTTTCTTCCATATGCCGGTAATGGGCTGAAAACGCCTGTTTTGGGACTCTGCAGAGAAAGTGTTTGCAGACTGCTGAATCCACCCACGGGTTTAACTCTGGAAGTTGAGTGCACACATCGACAACCGTTCTGTTAGATAGCTGCGTTTTGGATTTAGAAGCAGATATTTCCCTGTGCTTACTGCTGTTTCTTCCATATGCCGGTAATGGGCTGAAAACGCCTGTTTTGGGACTCTGCAGAGAATGTGTTTGCAGACTGCTGAATCCACACACGGGTTTAACTCTGGAAGTTGAGTGCACACATTGACAACCGTTCTGTTACATAGCTGCGTTTTGGATTTAGAAGCAGATATTTCCCTGTGCTTACTGCTGTTTCTTCCATATGCCGGTAATGGGCTGAAAACGCCTGTTTTGGGACTCTGCAGAGAAAGTGTTTGCAGACTGCTGAATCCACACACGGGTTTAACTCTGGAAGTTGAGTGCACACATTGACAACCGTTCTGTTAGATAGCTGCGTTTTGGATTTAGAAGCAGATATTTCCCTGTGCTTACTGCTGTTTCTTCCATATGCCGGTAATGGGCTGAAAACGCCTGTTTGGGGACTCTGCAGAGAAAGTGTTTGCAGACTGCTGAATCCACACACGGGTTTAACTCTGGAAGTTGAGTGCACACATTGACAACCGTTCTGTTAGATAGCTGCGTTTTGGATTTAGAAGCAGATATTTCCCTGTGCTTACTGCTGTTTCTTCCATATGCCGGTAATGGGCTGAAAACGCCTGTTTTGGGACTCTGCAGAGAAAGTGTTTGCAGACTGCTCAATCCACACACGGGTTTAACTCTGGAAGTTGAGTGCACACATTGACAACCGTTCTGTTAGATAGCTGCGTTTTGGATTTAGAAGCAGATATTTCCCTGTGCTTACTGCTGTTTCTTCCATATGCCGGTAATGGGCTGAAAACGCCTGTTTTGGGACTCTGCAGAGAAAGTGTTTGCAGACTGCTGAATCCACACACGGGTTTAACTATGGAAGTTGAGTGCACACATTGACAACCGTTCTGTTAAATAGCTGCGTTTTGGATTTAGAAGCAGATATTTCCCTGTGCTTACTGCTGTTTCTTCCATATGCCGGTAATGGGCTGAAAACGCCTGTTTTGGGACTCTGCAGAGAAAGTGTTTGCAGACTGCTGAATCCACACACGGGTTTAACTCTGGAAGTTGAGTGCACACATTGACAACCGTTCTGTTAGATAGCTGCGTTTTGGATTTAGAAGCAGATATTTCCCTGTGCTTACTGCTGTTTCTTCCATATGCCGGTAATGGGCTGAAAACGCCTGTTTTGGGACTCTGCAGAGAAAGTGTTTGCAGACTGCTGAATCCACACACGGGTTTAACTCTGGAAGTTGAGTGCACACATTGACAACCGTTCTGTTAGATAGCTGCGTTTTGGATTTAGAAGCAGATATTTCCCTGTGCTTACTGCTGTTTCTTCCATATGCCGGTAATGGGCTGAAAACGCCTGCTTTGGGACTCTGCAGAGAAAGTGTTTGCAGACTGCTGAATCCACACACGGGTTTAACTCTGGAAGTTGAGTGCACACATTGACAACCGTTCTGTTAGATAGCTGCGTTTTGGATTTAGAAGCAGATATTTCCCTGTGCTTACTGCTGTTTCTTCCATATGCCGGTAATGGGCTGAAAACGCCTGTTTTGGGACTCTGCAGAGAAAGTGTTTGCAGACTGCTGAATCCACACACGGGTTTAACTCTGGAAGTTGAGTGCACACATTGACAACCGTTCTGTTAGATAGCTGCGTTTTGGATTTAGAAGCAGATATTTCCCTGTGCTTACTGCTGTTTCTTCCATATGCCGGTAATGGGCTGAAAACGCCTGCTTTGGGACTCTGCAGAGAAAGTGTTTGCAGACTGCTGAATCCACACACGGGTTTAACTCTGGAAGTTGAGTGCACACATTGACAACCGTTCTGTTAGATAGCTGCGTTTTGGATTTAGAAGCAGATATTTCCCTGTGCTTACTGCTGTTTCTTCCATATGCCGGTAATGGGCTGAAAACGCCTGCTTTGGGACTCTGCAGAGAAAGTGTTTGCAGACTGCTGAATCCACACACGGGTTTAACTCTGGAAGTTGAGTGCACACATTGACAACCGTTCTGTTAGATAGCTGCGTTTTGGATTTAGAAGCAGATATTTCCCTGTGCTTACTGCTGTTTCTTCCATATGCCGGTAATGGGCTGAAAACGTCTGCTTTGGGACTCTGCAGAGAAAGTGTTTGCAGACTGCTGAATCCACACACGGGTTTGACTCTGGAAGTTGAGTGCACACATTGACAACCGTTCTGTTACATAGCTGCGTTTTGGATTTAGAAGCAGATATTTCCCTGTGCTTACTGCTGTTTCTTCCATATGCCGGTAATGGGCTGAAAACGCCTGTTTTGGGACTCTGCAGAGAAAGTGTTTGCAGACTGCTGAATCCACACACGGGTTTAACTCTGGAAGTTGAGTGCACACATTGACAACCGTTCTGTTAGATAGCTGCGTTTTGGATTTAGAAGCAGATATTTCCCTGTGCTTACTGCTGTTTCTTCCATATGCCGGTAATGGGCTGAAAACGCCTGTTTGGGGACTCTGCAGAGAAAGTGTTTGCAGACTGCTGAATCCACACACGGGTTTAACTCTGGAAGTTGAGTGCACACATTGACAACCGTTCTGTTAGATAGCTGCGTTTTGGATTTAGAAGCAGATATTTCCCTGTGCTTGCTGCTGTTTCTTCCATATGCCGGTAATGGGCTGAAAACGCCTGCTTTGGGACTCTGCAGAGAAAGTGTTTGCAGACTGCTGAATCCACACACGGGTTTAATTCTGGAAGTTGAGTGTACACATTGACAACCGTTCTGTTAGATTGCTGCGTTTTGGATTTAGAAGCAGATATTTCCCTGTGCTTACTGCTGTTTCTTCCATATGCCGGTAATGGGCTGAAAACGCCTGTTTTGGGACTCTGCAGAGAAAGTGTTTGCAGACTGCTGAATCCACACACCGGTTTAACTCTGGAAGTTGAGTGCACACATTGACAACCGTTCTGTTAGATAGCTGCGTTTTGGATTTAGAAGCAGATATTTCCCTGTGCTTACTGCTGTTTCTTCCATATGCCGGTAATGGGCTGAAAACGCCTGCTTTGGGACTCTGCAGAGAAAGTGTTTGCAGACTGCTGAATCCACACACGGGTTTAACTCTGGAAGTTGAGTGCACACATTGACAACCGCTCTGTTAGATAGCTGCGTTTTGGATTTAGAAGCAGATATTTCCCTGTGCTTACTGCTGTTTCTTCCATATGCCGGTAATGGGCTGAAAACGACTGCTTTCGGACTCTGCAGAGAAAGTGTTTGCAGACTGCTGAATCCACACACGGGTTTAACTCTGGAAGTTGAGTGCACACATTGACAACCGTTCTGTTACATAGCTGCGTTTTGGATTTAGAAGCAGATATTTCCCTGTGCTTACTGCTGTTTCTTCCATATGCCGGTAATGGGCTGAAAACGCCTGCTTTGGGACTCTGCAGAGAAAGTGTTTGCAGACTGCTGAATCCACACACGGGTTTGACTCTGGAAGTTGAGTGCACACATTGACAACCGTTCTGTTAGATAGCTGCGTTTTGGATTTAGAAGCAGATATTTCCCTGTGCTTACTGCTGTTTCTTCCATATGCCGGTAATGGGCTGAAAACGCCTGTTTTGGGACTCTGCAGAGAAAGTGTTTGCAGACTGCTGAATCCACACACGGGTTTAACTCTGGAAGTTGAGTGCACACATTGACAACCGTTCTGTTAGATAGCTGCGTTTTGGATTTAGAAGCAGATATTTCCCTGTGCTTACTGCTGTTTCTTCCATATGCCGGTAATGGGCTGAAAACGCCTGTTTTGGGACTCTGCAGAGAAAGTGTTTGCAGACTGCTGAATCGACACACGGGTTTAACTCTGGAAGTTGAGTGCACACATTGACAACCGTTCTGTTAGATAGCTGCGTTTTGGATTTAGAAGCAGATATTTCCCTGTGCTTACTGCTGTTTCTTCCATATGCCGGTAATGGGCTGAAAACGCCTGTTTTGGGACTCTGCAGAGAAAGTGTTTGCAGACTGCTGAATCCACACACGGGTTTAACTCTGGAAGTTGAGTGCACACATTGACAACCGTTCTGTTAGATAGCTGCGTTTTGGATTTAGAAGCAGATATTTCCCTGTGCTTACTGCTGTTTCTTCCATATGCCGGTAATGGGCTGAAAACGCCTGCTTTGGGACTCTGCAGAGAAAGTGTTTGCAGACTGCTGAATCCACACACGGGTTTAACTCTGGAAGTTGAGTGCACACATTGACAACCGTTCTGTTAGATAGCTGCGTTTTGGATTTAGAAGCAGATATTTCCCTGTGCTTACTGCTGTTTCTTCCATATGCCGGTAATGGGCTGAAAACGCCTGCTTTGGGACTCTGCAGAGAAAGTGTTTGCAGACTGCTGAATCCACACACGGGTTTAACTCTGGAAGTTGAGTGCACACATTGACAACCGTTCTGTTAGATAGCTGCGTTTTGGATTTAGAAGCAGATATTTCCCTGTGCTTACTGCTGTTTCTTCCATATGCCGGTAATGGGCTGAAAACGCCTGTTTTGGGACTCTGCAGAGAAAGTGTTTGCAGACTGCTGAATCCACACACGGGTTTAACTCTGGAAGTTGAGTGCACACATTGACAACCGTTCTGTTAGATAGCTGCGTTTTGGATTTAGAAGCAGATATTTCCCTGTGCTTACTGCTGTTTCTTCCATATGCCGGTAATGGGCTGAAAACGCCTGTTTTGGGACTCTGCAGAGAAAGTGTTTGCAGACTGCTGAATCCACACACGGGTTTAACTCTGGAAGTTGAGTGCACACATTGACAACCGTTCTGTTAGATAGCTGCGTTTTGGATTTAGAAGCAGATATTTCCCTGTGCTTACTGCTGTTTCTTCCATATGCCGGTAATGGGCTGAAAACGCCTGCTTTGGGACTCTGCAGAGAAAGTGTTTGCAGACTGCTGAATCCACACACGGGTTTAACTCTGGAAGTTGAGTGCACACATTGACAACCGTTCTGTTAGATAGCTGCGTTTTGGATTTAGAAGCAGATATTTCCCTGTGCTTACTGCTGTTTCTTCCATATGCCGGTAATGGGCTGAAAACGCCTGTTTTGGGACTCTGCAGAGAAAGTGTTTGCAGACTGCTGAATCCACACACGGGTTTAACTCTGGAAGTTGAGTGCACACATTGACAACCGTTCTGTTAGATAGCTGCGTTTTGGATTTAGAAGCAGATATTTCCCTGTGCTTACTGCTGTTTCTTCCATATGCCGGTAATGGGCTGAAAACCCCTGTTTTGGGACTCTGCAGAGAAAGTGTTTGCAGACTGCTGAATCCACACACGGGTTTAACTCTGGAAGTTGAGTGCACACATTGACAACCGTTCTGTTAGATAGCTGCGTTTTGGATTTAGAAGCAGATATTTCCCTGTGCTTACTGCTGTTTCTTCCATATGCCGGTAATGGGCTGAAAACGCCTGTTTTGGGACTCTGCAGAGAATGTGTTTGCAGACTGCTGAATCCACACACGGGTTTAACTCTGGAAGTTGAGTGCACACATTGACAACCGTTCTGTTAGATAGCTGCGTTTTGGATTTAGAAGCAGATAGTTCACTGTGCTTACTGCTGTTTCTTCCATATGCCGGTAATGGGCTGAAAACGCCTGTTTTGGGACTCTGCAGAGAATGTGTTTGCAGACTGCTGAATCCACACACGGGTTTAACTCTGTAAGTTGAGTGCACACATCGACAACCGTTCTGTTAGATAGCTGCGTTTTGGATTTAGAAGCAGATATTTCCCTGTGCTTACTGCTGTTTCTTCCATATGCCGGTAATGGGCTGAAAACGCCTGTTTTGGGACTCTGCAGAGAAAGTGTTTGCAGACTGCTGAATCCACACACGGGTTTAACTCTGGAAGTTGAGTGTACACATTGACAACCGTTCTGTTAGATAGCTGCGTTTTGGATTTAGAAGCAGATGTTTCCCTGTGCTTACTGCTGTTTCTTCCATATGCCGGTAATGGGCTGAAAACGCCTGTTTTGGGACTCTGCAGAGAAAGTGTTTGCAGACTGCTGAATCCACCCACGGGTTTAACTCTGGAAGTTGAGTGCACACATCGACAACCGTTCTGTTAGATAGCTGCGTTTTGGATTTAGAAGCAGATATTTCCCTGTGCTTACTGCTGTTTCTTCCATATGCCGGTAATGGGCTGAAAACGCCTGTTTTGGGACTCTGCAGAGAATGTGTTTGCAGACTGCTGAATCCACACACGGGTTTAACTCTGGAAGTTGAGTGCACACATTGACAACCGTTCTGTTAGATAGCTGCGTTTTGGATTTAGAAGCAGATATTTCCCTGTGCTTACTGCTGTTTCTTCCATATGCCGGTAATGGGCTGAAAACGCCTGTTTTGGGACTCTGCAGAGAAAGTGTTTGCAGACTGCTGAATCCACACACGGGTTTAACTCTGGAAGTTGAGTGCACACATTGACAACCGTTCTGTTAGATAGCTGCGTTTTGGATTTAGAAGCAGATATTTCCCTGTGCTTACTGCTGTTTCTTCCATATGCCGGTAATGGGCTGAAAACGCCTGTTTTGGGACTCTGCAGAGAAAGTGTTTGCAGACTGCTGAATCCACACACGGGTTTAACTCTGGAAGTTGAGTGCACACATTGACAACCGTTCTGTTAGATAGCTGCGTTTTGGATTTAGAAGCAGATATTTCCCTGTGCTTACTGCTGTTTCTTCCATATGCCGGTAATGGGCTGAAAACGCCTGTTTTGGGACTCTGCAGAGAAAGTGTTTGCAGACTGCTGAATCCACACACGGGTTTAACTCTGGAAGTTGAGTGCACACATTGACAACCGTTCTGTTAGATAGCTGCGTTTTGGATTTAGAAGCAGATATTTCCCTGTGCTTACTGCTGTTTCTTCCATATGCCGGTAATGGGCTGAAAACGCCTGTTTGGGGACTCTGCAGAGAAAGTGTTTGCAGACTGCTGAATCCACACACGGGTTTAACTCTGGAAGTTGAGTGCACACATTGACAACCGTTCTGTTAGATAGCTGCGTTTTGGATTTAGAAGCAGATATTTCCCTGTGCTTACTGCTGTTTCTTCCATATGCCGGTAATGGGCTGAAAAGGCCTGCTTTGGGACTCTGCAGAGAAAGTGTTTGCAGACTGCTGAATCCACACACGGGTTTAACTCTGGAAGTTGAGTGCACACATTGACAACCGTTCTGTTAGATAGCTGCGTTTTGGATTTAGAAGCAGATATTTCCCTGTGCTTACTGCTGTTTCTTCCATATGCCGGTAATGGGCTGAAAACGCCTGTTTTGGGACTCTGCAGAGAAAGTGTTTGCAGACTGCTGAATCCACACACAGGTTTAACTCTGGAAGTTGAGTGCACACATTGACAACCGTTCTGTTAAATAGCTGCGTTTTGGATTTAGAAGCAGATATTTCCCTGTGCTTACTGCTGTTTCTTCCATATGCCGGTAATGGGCTGAAAACGCCTGTTTTGGGACTCTGCAGAGAAAGTGTTTGCAGACTGCTGAATCCACACACGGGTTTAACTCTGGAAGTTGAGTGCACACATTGACAACCGTTCTGTTAGATAGCTGCGTTTTGGATTTAGAAGCAGATATTTCCCTGTGCTTACTGCTGTTTCTTCCATATGCCGGTAATGGGCTGAAAACGCCTGTTTGGGGACTCTGCAGAGAAAGTGTTTGCAGACTGCTGAATCCACACACGGGTTTAACTCTGGAAGTTGAGTGCACACATTGACAACCGTTCTGTTAGATAGCTGCGTTTTGGATTTAGAAGCAGATATTTCCCTGTGCTTACTGCTGTTTCTTCCATATGCCGGTAATGGGCTGAAAACGCCTGCTTTGGGACTCTGCAGAGAAAGTGTTTGCAGACTGCTGAATCCACACACGGGTTTAATTCTGGAAGTTGAGTGTACACATTGACAACCGTTCTGTTAGATTGCTGCGTTTTGGATTTAGAAGCAGATATTTCCCTGTGCTTACTGCTGTTTCTTCCATATGCCGGTAATGGGCTGAAAACGCCTGTTTTGGGACTCTGCAGAGAAAGTGTTTGCAGACTGCTGAATCCACACACGGGTTTAACTCTGGAAGTTGAGTGCACACATTGACAACCGTTCTGTTAGATAGCTGCGTTTTGGATTTAGAAGCAGATATTTCCCTGTGCTTACTGCTGTTTCTTCCATATGCCGGTAATGGGCTGAAAACGCCTGTTTTCGGACTCTGCAGAGAAAGTGTTTGCAGACTGCTGAATCCACACACGGGTTTAACTCTGGAAGTTGAGTGCACACATTGACAACCGTTCTGTTAGATAGCTGCGTTTTGGATTTAGAAGCAGATATTTCCCTGTGCTTACTGCTGTTTCTTCCATATGCCGGTAATGGGCTGAAAACGCCTGCTTTGGGACTCTGCAGAGAAAGTGTTTGCAGACTGCTGAATCCACACACGGGTTTAACTCTGGAAGTTGAGTGCACACATTGACAACCGTTCTGTTAGATAGCTGCGTTTTGGATTTAGAAGCAGATATTTCCCTGTGCTTACTGCTGTTTCTTCCATATGCCGGTAATGGGCTGAAAACGCCTGCTTTGGGACTCTGCAGAGAAAGTGTTTGCAGACTGCTGAATCCACACACGGGTTTGACTCTGGAAGTTGAGTGCACACATTGACAACCGTTCTGTTACATAGCTGCGTTTTGGATTTAGAAGCAGATATTTCCCTGTGCTTACTGCTGTTTCTTCCATATGCCGGTAATGGGCTGAAAACGCCTGTTTTGGGACTCTGCAGAGAAAGTGTTTGCAGACTGCTGAATCCACACACGGGTTTAACTCTGGAAGTTGAGTGCACACATTGACAACCGTTCTGTTAGATAGCTGCGTTTTGGATTTAGAAGCAGATATTTCCCTGTGCTTACTGCTGTTTCTTCCATATGCCGGTAATGGGCTGAAAACGCCTGTTTTGGGACTCTGCAGAGAAAGTGTTTGCAGACTGCTGAATCCACACACGGGTTTAACTCTGGAAGTTGAGTGCACACATTGACAACCGTTCTGTTAGATAGCTGCGTTTTGGATTTAGAAGCAGATATTTCCCTGTGCTTACTGCTGTTTCTTCCATATGCCGGTAATGGGCTGAAAACGCCTGTTTTGGGACTCTGCAGAGAAAGTGTTTGCAGACTGCTGAATCCACACACGGGTTTAACTCTGGAAGTTGAGTGCACACATTGACAACCGTTCTGTTAGATAGCTGCGTTTTGGATTTAGAAGCAGATATTTCGCTGTGCTTACTGCTGTTTCTTCCATATGCCGGTAATGGGCTGAAAACGCCTGTTTTGGGACTCTGCAGAGAAAGTGTTTGCAGACTGCTGAATCCACACACGGGTTTAACTCTGGAAGTTGAGTGCACACATTGACAACCGTTCTGTTAGATAGCTGCGTTTTGGATTTAGAAGCAGATATTTCCCTGTGCTTACTGCTGTTTCTTCCATATGCCGGTAATGGGCTGAAAACGCCTGCTTTGGGACTCTGCAGAGAAAGTGTTTGCAGACTGCTGAATCCACACACGGGTTTAACTCTGGAAGTTGAGTGCACACATTGACAACCGTTCTGTTAGATAGCTGCGTTTTGGATTTAGAAGCAGATATTTCCCTGTGCTTACTGCTGTTTCTTCCATATGCCGGTAATGGGCTGAAAACGCCTGTTTTGGGACTCTGCAGAGAAAGTGTTTGCAGACTGCTGAATCCACACACGGGTTTAACTCTGGAAGTTGAGTGCACACATTGACAACCGTTCTGTTAGATAGCTGCGTTTTGGATTTAGAAGCAGATATTTCCCTGTGCTTACTGCTGTTTCTTCCATATGCCGGTAATGGGCTGAAAACCCCTGTTTTGGGACTCTGCAGAGAAAGTGTTTGCAGACTGCTGAATCCACACACGGGTTTAACTCTGGAAGTTGAGTGCACACATTGACAACCGTTCTGTTAGATAGCTGCGTTTTGGATTTAGAAGCAGATATTTCCCTGTGCTTACTGCTGTTTCTTCCATATGCCGGTAATGGGCTGAAAACGCCTGTTTTGGGACTCTGCAGAGAAAGTGTTTGCAGACTGCTGAATCCACACACGGGTTTAACTCTGGAAGTTGAGTGCACACATTGACAACCGTTCTGTTAGATAGCTGCGTTTTGGATTTAGAAGCAGATATTTCCCTGTGCTTACTGCTGTTTCTTCCATATGCCGGTAATGGGCTGAAAACGCCTGTTTTGGGACTCTGCAGAGAAAGTGTTTGCAGACTGCTGAATCCACACACGGGTTTAACTCTGGAAGTTGAGTGCACACATTGACAACCGTTCTGTTAGATAGCTGAGTTTTGGATTTAGAAGCAGATATTTCCCTGTGCTTACTGCTGTTTCTTCCATATGCCGGTAATGGGCTGAAAACGCCTGTTTTGGGACTCTGCAGAGAAAGTGTTTGCAGACTGCTGAATCCACACACGGGTTTAACTCTGGAAGTTGAGTGCACACATTGACAACCGTTCTGTTAGATAGCTGCGTTTTGGATTTAGAAGCAGATATTTCCCTGTGCTTACTGCTGTTTCTTCCATATGCCGGTAATGGGCTGAAAACGCCTGCTTTGGGACTCTGCAGAGAAAGTGTTTGCAGACTGCTGAATCCACATACGGGTTTAACTCTGGAAGTTGAGTGCACACATTGACAACCGTTCTGTTAGATAGCTGCGTTTTGGATTTAGAAGCAGATATTTCCCTGTGCTTACTGCTGTTTCTTCCATATGCCGGTAATGGGCTGAAAACGCCTGTTTTGGGACTCTGCAGAGAAAGTGTTTGCAGACTGCTGAATCCACACACAGGTTTAACTCTGGAAGTTGAGTGCACACATTGACAACCGTTCTATTAAATAGCTGCGTTTTGGATTTAGAAGCAGATATTTCCCTGTGCTTACTGCTGTTTCTTCCATATGCCGGTAATGGGCTGAAAACGCCTGTTTTGGGACTCTGCAGAGAAAGTGTTTGCAGACTGCTGAATCCACACACGGGTTTAACTCTGGAAGTTGAGTGCACACATTGACAACCGTTCTGTTAGATAGCTGCGTTTTGGATTTAGAAGCAGATATTTCCCTGTGCTTACTGCTGTTTCTTCCATATGCCGGTAATGGGCTGAAAACGCATGCTTTGGGACTCTGCAGAGAAAGTGTTTGCAGACTGCTGAATCCACACACGGGTTTAACTCTGGAAGTTGAGTGCACACATTGACAACCGTTCTGTTACATAGCTGCGATTTGGATTTAGAAGCAGATATTTCCCTGTGCTTACTGCTGTTTCTTCCATATGCCGGTAATGGGCTGAAAACGCCTGTTTTGGGACTCTGCAGAGAAAGTGTTTGCAGACTGCTGAATCCACACACCGGTTTAACTCTGGAAGTTGAGTGCACACATTGACAACCGTTCTGTTAGATAGCTGCGTTTTGGATTTAGAAGCAGATATTTCCCTGTGCTTACTGCTGTTTCTTCCATATGCCGGTAATGGGCT
This sequence comes from Aotus nancymaae, assembly GCF_030222135.1. Taxonomy (NCBI): domain Eukaryota; kingdom Metazoa; phylum Chordata; class Mammalia; order Primates; family Aotidae; genus Aotus; species Aotus nancymaae. The sequence continues at coordinate 77,890 of NW_026988976.1, forward strand.
GAAAACGCCTGTTTTGGGACTCTGCAGAGAAAGTGTTTGCAGACTGCTGAATCCACACACGGGTTTAACTCTGGAAGTTGAGTGCACACATTGACAACCGTTCTGTTACATAGCTGCGTTTTGGATTTAGAAGCAGATATTTCCCTGTGCTTACTGCTGTTTCTTCCATATGCCGGTAATGGGCTGAAAACGCCTGTTTTGGGACTCTGCAGAGAAAGTGTTTGCAGACTGCTGAATCCACACACCGGTTTAACTCTGGAAGTTGAGTGCACACATTGACAACCGTTCTGTTAGATAGCTGCGTTTTGGATTTAGAAGCAAATATTTCCCTGTGCTTACTGCTGTTTCTTCCATATGCCGGTAATGGGCTGAAAACGCCTGTTTTGGGACTCTGCAGAGAAAGTGTTTGCAGACTGCTGAATCCACACACGGGTTTAACTCTGGAAGTTGAGTGCACACATTGACAACCGTTCTGTTAGATAGCTGCGTTTTGGATTTAGAAGCAGATATTTCCCTGTGCTTACTGCTGTTTCTTCCATATGCCGGTAATGGGCTGAAAACGCCTGCTTTGGGACTCTGCAGAGAAAGTGTTTGCAGACTGCTGAATCCACACACGGGTTTAACTCTGGAAGTTGAGTGCACACATTGACAACCGTTCTGTTAGATAGCTGCGTTTTGGATTTAGAAGCAGATATTTCCCTGTGCTTACTGCTGTTTCTTCCATATGCCGGTAATGGGCTGAAAACGCCTGTTTTGGGACTCTGCAGAGAAAGTGTTTGCAGACTGCTGAATCCACACACAGGTTTAACTCTGGAAGTTGAGTGCACACATTGACAACCGTTCTGTTAAATAGCTGCGTTTTGGATTTAGAAGCAGATATTTCCCTGTGCTTACTGCTGTTTCTTCCATATGCCGGTAATGGGCTGAAAACGCCTGTTTTGGGACTCTGCAGAGAAAGTGTTTGCAGACTGCTGAATCCACACACGGGTTTAACTCTGGAAGTTGAGTGCACACATTGACAACCGTTCTGTTAGATAGCTGCGTTTTGGATTTAGAAGCAGATATTTCCCTGTGCTTACTGCTGTTTCTTCCATATGCCGGTAATGGGCTGAAAACGCCTGTTTTGGGACTCTGCAGAGAAAGTGTTTGCAGACTGCTGAATCCACACACGGGTTTAACTCTGGAAGTTGAGTGCACACATTGACAACCGTTCTGTTAGATAGCTGCGTTTTGGATTTAGAAGCAGATATTTCCCTGTGCTTACTGCTGTTTCTTCCATATGCCGGTAATGGGCTGAAAACGCCTGCTTTGGGACTCTGCAGAGAAAGTGTTTGCAGACTGCTGAATCCACACACGGGTTTAACTCTGGAAGTTGAGTGCACACATTGACAACCGTTCTGTTAGATAGCTGCGTTTTGGATTTAGAAGCAGATATTTCCCTGGGCTTACTGCTGTTTCTTCCATATGCCGGTAATGGGCTGAAAACGCCTGTTTTGGGACTCTGCAGAGAAAGTGTTTGCAGACTGCTGAATCCACACACGGGTTTAACTCTGGAAGTTGAGTGCACACATTGACAACCGTTCTGTTAGATAGCTGCGTTTTGGATTTAGAAGCAGATATTTCCCTGTGCTTACTGCTGTTTCTTCCATATGCCGGTAATGGGCTGAAAACGCCTGCTTTGGGACTCTGCAGAGAAAGTGTTTGCAGACTGCTGAATCCACACACGGGTTTAACTCTGGAAGTTGAGTGCACACATTGACAACCGTTCTGTTACATAGCTGCGTTTTGGATTTAGAAGCAGATATTTCCCTGTGCTTACTGCTGTTTCTTCCATATGCCGGTAATGGGCTGAAAACGCCTGTTTTGGGACTCTGCAGAGAAAGTGTTTGCAGACTGCTGAATCCACACACGGGTTTAACTCTGGAAGTTGAGTGCACACATTGACAACCGTTCTGTTAGATAGCTGCGTTTTGGATTTAGAAGCAGATATTTCCCTGTGCTTACTGCTGTTTCTTCCATATGCCGGTAATGGGCTGAAAACGCCTGTTTTGGGACTCTGCAGAGAAAGTGTTTGCAGACTGCTGAATCCACACACGGGTTTAACTCTGGAAGTTGAGTGCACACATTGACAACCGTTCTGTTAGATAGCTGCGTTTTGGATTTAGAAGCAGATATTTCCCTGGGCTTACTGCTGTTTCTTCCATATGCCGGTAATGGGCTGAAAACGCCTGCTTTGGGACTCTGCAGAGAAAGTGTTTGCAGACTGCTGAATCCACACACGGGTTTAACTCTGGAAGTTGAGTGCACACATTGACAACCGTTCTGTTAGATAGCTGCGTTTTGGATTTAGAAGCAGATATTTCCCTGTGCTTACTGCTGTTTCTTCCATATGCCGGTAATGGGCTGAAAACGCCTGTTTTGGGACTCTGCAGAGAAAGTGTTTGCAGACTGCTGAATCCACACACAGGTTTAACTCTGGAAGTTGAGTGCACACATTGACAACCGTTCTGTTAAATAGCTGCGTTTTGGATTTAGAAGCAGATATTTCCCTGTGCTTACTGCTGTTTCTTCCATATGCCGGTAATGGGCTGAAAACGCCTGTTTTGGGACTCTGCAGAGAAAGTGTTTGCAGACTGCTGAATCCACACACGGGTTTAACTCTGGAAGTTGAGTGCACACATTGACAACCGTTCTGTTAGATAGCTGCGTTTTGGATTTAGAAGCAGATATTTCCCTGGGCTTACTGCTGTTTCTTCCATATGCCGGTAATGGGCTGAAAACGCCTGTTTGGGGACTCTGCAGAGAAAGTGTTTGCAGACTGCTGAATCCACACACGGGTTTAACTCTGGAAGTTGAGTGCACACATTGACAACCGTTCTGTTAGATAGCTGCGTTTTGGATTTAGAAGCAGATATTTCCCTGTGCTTACTGCTGTTTCTTCCATATGCCGGTAATGGGCTGAAAACGCCTGCTTTGGGACTCTGCAGAGAAAGTGTTTGCAGACTGCTGAATCCACACACGGGTTTAACTCTGGAAGTTGAGTGCACACATTGACAACCGTTCTGTTAGATAGCTGCGTTTTGGATTTAGAAGCAGATATTTCCCTGTGCTTACTGCTGTTTCTTCCATATGCCGGTAATGGGCTGAAAACGCCTGCTTTGGGACTCTGCAGAGAAAGTGTTTGCAGACTGCTGAATCCACACACGGGTTTAACTCTGGAAGTTGAGTGCACACATTGACAACCGTTCGGTTAGATAGCTGCGTTTTGGATTTAGAAGCAGATATTTCCCTGTGCTTACTGCTGTTTCTTCCATATGCCGGTAATGGGCTGAAAACGCCTGTTTTGGGACTCTGCAGAGAAAGTGTTTGCAGACTGCTGAATCCACACACGGGTTTAACTCTGGAAGTTGAGTGCACACATTGACAACCGTTCTGTTAGATAGCTGCGTTTTGAATTTAGAAGCAGATATTTCCCTGTGCTTACTGCTGTTTCTTCCATATGCCGGTAATGGGCTGAAAACGCCTGCTTTGGGACTCTGCAGAGAAAGTGTTTGCAGACTGCTGAATCCACACACGGGTTTAACTCTGGAAGTTGAGTGCACACATTGACAACCGTTCTGTTACATAGCTGCGTTTTGGATTTAGAAGCAGATATTTCCCTGTGCTTACTGCTGTTTCTTCCATATGCCGGTAATGGGCTGAAAACGCCTGTTTTGGGACTCTGCAGAGAAAGTGTTTGCAGACTGCTGAATCCACACACGGGTTTAACTCTGGAAGTTGAGTGCACACATTGACAACCGTTCTGTTAGATAGCTGCGTTTTGGATTTAGAAGCAGATATTTCCCTGTGCTTACTGCTGTTTCTTCCATATGCCGGTAATGGGCTGAAAACGCCTGTTTTGGGACTCTGCAGAGAAAGTGTTTGCAGACTGCTGAATCCACACACGGGTTTAACTCTGGAAGTTGAGTGCACACATTGACAACCGTTCTGTTAGATAGCTGCGTTTTGGATTTAGAAGCAGATATTTCCCTGTGCTTACTGCTGTTTCTTCCATATGCCGGTAATGGGCTGAAAACGCCTGTTTTGGGACTCTGCAGAGAAAGTGTTTGCAGACTGCTGAATCCACACACGGGTTTAACTCTGGAAGTTGAGTGCACACATTGACAACCGTTCTGTTAGATAGCTGCGTTTTGGATTTAGAAGCAGATATTTCCCTGTGCTTACTGCTGTTTCTTCCATATGCCGGTAATGGGCTGAAAACGCCTGTTTTGGGACTCTGCAGAGAAAGTGTTTGCAGACTGCTGAATCCACACACGGGTTTAACTCTGGAAGTTGAGTGCACACATTGACAACCGTTCTGTTAGATAGCTGCGTTTTGGATTTAGAAGCAGATATTTCCCTGTGCTTACTGCTGTTTCTTCCATATGCCGGTAATGGGCTGAAAACGCCTGCTTTGGGACTCTGCAGAGAAAGTGTTTGCAGACTGCTGAATCCACACACGGGTTTAACTCTGGAAGTTGAGTGCACACATTGACAACCGTTCTGTTAGATAGCTGCGTTTTGGATTTAGAAGCAGATATTTCCCTGTGCTTACTGCTGTTTCTTCCATATGCCGGTAATGGGCTGAAAACGCCTGTTTTGGGACTCTGCAGAGAAAGTGTTTGCAGACTGCTGAATCCACACACGGGTTTAACTCTGGAAGTTGAGTGCACACATTGACAACCGTTCTGTTAGATAGCTGCGTTTTGGATTTAGAAGCAGATATTTCCCTGTGCTTACTGCTGTTTCTTCCATATGCCGGTAATGGGCTGAAAACGCCTGCTTTGGGACTCTGCAGAGAAAGTGTTTGCAGACTGCTGAATCCACACACGGGTTTAACTCTGGAAGTTGAGTGCACACATTGACAACCGTTCTGTTAGATAGCTGCGTTTTGGATTTAGAAGCAGATATTTCCCTGTGCTTACTGCTGTTTCTTCCATATGCCGGTAATGGGCTGAAAACGCCTGTTTTGGGACTCTGCAGAGAAAGTGTTTGCAGACTGCTGAATCCACACACGGGTTTAACTCTGGAAGTTGAGTGCACACATTGACAACCGTTCTGTTAGATAGCTGCGTTTTGGATTTAGAAGCAGATATTTCCCTGTGCTTACTGCTGTTTCTTCCATATGCCGGTAATGGGCTGAAAACGCCTGTTTTGGGACTCTGCAGAGAATGTGTTTGCAGACTGCTGAATCCACACACGGGTTTAACTCTGGAAGTTGAGTGCACACATTGACAACCGTTCTGTTAGATAGCTGCGTTTTGGATTTAGAAGCAGATATTTCCCTGTGCTTACTGCTGTTTCTTCCATATGCCGGTAATGGGCTGAAAACGCCTGTTTTGGGACTCTGCAGAGAAAGTGTTTGCAGACTGCTGAATCCACACACGGGTTTAACTCTGGAAGTTGAGTGTACACATTGACAACCGTTCTGTTAGATAGCTGCGTTTTGGATTTAGAAGCAGATGTTTCCCTGTGCTTACTGCTGTTTCTTCCATATGCCGGTAATGGGCTGAAAACGCCTGTTTTGGGACTCTGCAGAGAAAGTGTTTGCAGACTGCTGAATCCACCCACGGGTTTAACTCTGGAAGTTGAGTGCACACATTGACAACCGTTCTGTTAGATAGCTGCGTTTTGGATTTAGAAGCAGATATTTCCCTGTGCTTACTGCTGTTTCTTCCATATGCCGGTAATGGGCTGAAAACGCCTGTTTTGGGACTCTGCAGAGAATGTGTTTGCAGACTGCTGAATCCACACACGGGTTTAACTCTGGAAGTTGAGTGCACACATTGACAACCGTTCTGTTAGATAGCTGCGTTTTGGATTTAGAAGCAGATATTTCCCTGTGCTTACTGCTGTTTCTTCCATATGCCGGTAATGGGCTGAAAACGCCTGTTTTGGGACTCTGCAGAGAAAGTGTTTGCAGACTGCTGAATCCACACACGGGTTTAACTCTGGAAGTTGAGTGCACACATTGACAACCGTTCTGTTAGATAGCTGCGTTTTGGATTTAGAAGCAGATATTTCCCTGTGCTTACTGCTGTTTCTTCCATATGCCGGTAATGGGCTGAAAACGCCTGTTTTGGGACTCTGCAGAGAAAGTGTTTGCAGACTGCTGAATCCACACACGGGTTTAACTCTGGAAGTTGAGTGCACACATTGACAACCGTTCTGTTAGATAGCTGCGTTTTGGATTTAGAAGCAGATATTTCCCTGTTCTTACTGCTGTTTCTTCCATATGCCGGTAATGGGCTGAAAACGCCTGTTTTGGGACTCTGCAGAGAAAGTGTTTGCAGACTGCTGAATCCACACACGGGTTTAACTCTGGAAGTTGAGTGCACACATTGACAACCGTTCTGTTAGATAGCTGCGTTTTGGATTTAGAAGCAGATATTTCCCTGTGCTTACTGCTGTTTCTTCCATATGCCGGTAATGGGCTGAAAACGCCTGTTTTGGGACTCTGCAGAGAAAGTGTTTGCAGACTGCTGAATCCACACACGGGTTTAACTCTGGAAGTTGAGTGCACACATTGACAACCGTTCTGTTAGATAGCTGAGTTTTGGATTTAGAAGCAGATATTTCCCTGTGCTTACTGCTGTTTCTTCCATATGCCGGTAATGGGCTGAAAACGCCTGTTTTCGGACTCTGCAGAGAAAGTGTTTGCAGACTGCTGAATCCACACACGGGTTTAACTCTGGAAGTTGAGTGCACACATTGACAACCGTTCTGTTAGATAGCTGCGTTTTGGATTTAGAAGCAGATATTTCCCTGTGCTTACTGCTGTTTCTTCCGTATGCCGGTAATGGGCTGAAAACGCCTGGTTTGGGACTCTGCAGAGAAAGTGTTTGCAGACTGCTGAATCCACACACGGGTTTAACTCTGGAAGTTGAGTGCACACATTGACAACCGTTCTGTTAGATAGCTGCGTTTTGGATTTAGAAGCAGATATTTCCCTGTGCTTACTGCTGTTTCTTCCGTATGCCGGTAATGGGCTGAAAACGCCTGGTTTGGGACTCTGCAGAGAAAGTGTTTGCAGACTGCTGAATCCACACACGGGTTTAACTCTGGAAGTTGAGTGCACACATTGACAACCGTTCTGTTAGATAGCTGCGTTTTGGATTTAGAAGCAGATATTTCCCTGTGCTTACTGCTGTTTCTTCCATATGCCGGTAATGGGCTGAAAACGCCTGTTTTGGGACTCTGCAGAGAAAGTGTTTGCAGACTGCTGAATCCACACACGGGTTTAACTCTGGAAGTTGAGTGCACACATTGACAACCGTTCTGTTAGATAGCTGCGTTTTGGATTTAGAAGCAGATATTTCCCTGTGCTTACTGCTGTTTCTTCCATATGCCGGTAATGGGCTGAAAACGCCTGTTTTGGGACTCTGCAGAGAAAGTGTTTGCAGACTGCTGAATCCACACACGGGTTTAACTCTGGAAGTTGAGTGCACACATTGACAACCGTTCTGTTAGATAGCTGCGTTTTGGATTTAGAAGCAGATATTTCCCTGTGCTTACTGCTGTTTCTTCCATATGCCGGTAATGGGCTGAAAACCCCTGTTTTGGGACTCTGCAGAGAAAGTGTTTGCAGACTGCTGAATCCACAGACGGGTTTAACTCTGGAAGTTGAGTGCACACATTGACAACCGTTCTGTTAGATAGCTGCGTTTTGGATTTAGAAGCAGATATTTCCCTGTGCTTACTGCTGTTTCTTCCATATGCCGGTAATGGGCTGAAAACGCCTGTTTTGGGACTCTGCAGAGAATGTGTTTGCAGACTGCTGAATCCACACACGGGTTTAACTCTGGAAGTTGAGTGCACACATTGACAACCGTTCTGTTAGATAGCTGCGTTTTGGATTTAGAAGCAGATATTTCCCTGTGCTTACTGCTGTTTCTTCCATATGCCGGTAATGGGCTGAAAACGCCTGTTTTGGGACTCTGCAGAGAAAGTGTTTGCAGACTGCTGAATCCACACACGGGTTTAACTCTGGAAGTTGAGTGCACACATTGACAACCGTTCTGTTAGATAGCTGCGTTTTGGATTTAGAAGCAGATATTTCCCTGTGCTTACTGCTGTTTCTTCCATATGCCGGTAATGGGCTGAAAACGCCTGCTTTGGGACTCTGCAGAGAAAGTGTTTGCAGACTGCTGAATCCACACACGGGTTTAACTCTGGAAGTTGAGTGCACACATTGACAACCGTTCTGTTAGATAGCTGCGTTTTGAATTTAGAAGCAGATATTTCCCTGTGCTTACTGCTGTTTCTTCCATATGCCGGTAATGGGCTGAAAACGCCTGTTTTGGGACTCTGCAGAGAAAGTGTTTGCAGACTGCTGAATCCACAGACGGGTTTAACTCTGGAAGTTGAGTGCACACATTGACAACCGTTCTGTTAGATAGCTGCGTTTTGGATTTAGAAGCAGATATTTCCCTGTGCTTACTGCTGTTTCTTCCATATGCCGGTAATGGGCTGAAAACGCCTGTTTTGGGACTCTGCAGAGAATGTGTTTGCAGACTGCTGAATCCACACACGGGTTTAACTCTGGAAGTTGAGTGCACACATTGACAACCGTTCTGTTAGATAGCTGCGTTTTGGATTTAGAAGCAGATATTTCCCTGTGCTTACTGCTGTTTCTTCCATATGCCGGTAATGGGCTGAAAACGCCTGTTTTGGGACTCTGCAGAGAAAGTGTTTGCAGACTGCTGAATCCACACACGGGTTTAACTCTGGAAGTTGAGTGCACACATTGACAACCGTTCTGTTAGATAGCTGCGTTTTGGATTTAGAAGCAGATATTTCCCTGTGCTTACTGCTATTTCTTCCATATGCCGGTAATGGGCTGAAAACGCCTGCTTTGGGACTCTGCAGAGAAAGTGTTTGCAGACTGCTGAATCCACACACGGGTTTAACTCTGGAAGTTGAGTGCACACATTGACAACCGTTCTGTTAGATAGCTGCGTTTTGAATTTAGAAGCAGATATTTCCCTGTGCTTACTGCTGTTTCTTCCATATGCCGGTAATGGGCTGAAAACGCCTGTTTTGGGACTCTGCAGAGAAAGTGTTTGCAGACTGCTGAATCCACACACGGGTTTAACTCTGGAAGTTGAGTGCACACATTGACAACCGTTCTGTTAGATAGCTGCGTTTTGGATTTAGAAGCAGATATTTCCCTGTGCTTACTGCTGTTTCTTCCATATGCCGGTAATGGGCTGAAAACCCCTGTTTTGGGACTCTGCAGAGAAAGTGTTTGCAGACTGCTGAATCCACAGACGGGTTTAACTCTGGAAGTTGAGTGCACACATTGACAACCGTTCTGTTAGATAGCTGCGTTTTGGATTTAGAAGCAGATATTTCCCTGTGCTTACTGCTGTTTCTTCCATATGCCGGTAATGGGCTGAAAACGCCTGTTTTGGGACTCTGCAGAGAAAGTGTTTGCAGACTGCTGAATCCACACACGGGTTTAACTCTGGAAGTTGAGTGCACACATTGACAACCGTTCTGTTAGATAGCTGCGTTTTGGATTTAGAAGCAGATATTTCCCTGTGCTTACTGCTGTTTCTTCCATATGCCGGTAATGGGCTGAAAACGCCTGTTTTGGGACTCTGCAGAGAATGTGTTTGCAGACTGCTGAATCCACACACGGGTTTAACTCTGGATGTTGAGTGCACACATTGACAACCGTTCTGTTAGATAGCTGCGTTTTGGATTTAGAAGCAGATATTTCCCTGTGCTTACTGCTGTTTCTTCCATATGCCGGTAATGGGCTGAAAACGCCTGTTTTGGGACTCTGCAGAGAAAGTGTTTGCAGACTGCTGAATCCACACACGGGTTTAACTCTGGAAGTTGAGTGCACACATTGACAACCGTTCTGTTAGATAGCTGCGTTTTGGATTTAGAAGCAGATATTTCCCTGTGCTTACTGCTGTTTCTTCCATATGCCGGTAATGGGCTGAAAACGCCTGCTTTGGGACTCTGCAGAGAAAGTGTTTGCAGACTGCTGAATCCACACACGGGTTTAACTCTGGAAGTTGAGTGCACACATTGACAACCGTTCTGTTAGATAGCTGCGTTTTGGATTTAGAAGCAGATATTTCCCTGTGCTTACTGCTGTTTCTTCCATATGCCGGTAATGGGCTGAAAACGCCTGTTTTGGGACTCTGCAGAGAAAGTGTTTGCAGACTGCTGAATCCACACACGGGTTTAACTCTGGAAGTTGAGTGCACACATTGACAACCGTTCTGTTAGATAGCTGCGTTTTGGATTTAGAAGCAGATATTTCCCTGTGCTTACTGCTGTTTCTTCCATATGCCGGTAATGGGCTGAAAACGCCTGTTTTGGGACTCTGCAGAGAATGTGTTTGCAGACTGCTGAATCCACACACGGGTTTAACTCTGGAAGTTGAGTGCACACATTGACAACCGTTCTGTTAGATAGCTGCGTTTTGGATTTAGAAGCAGATATTTCCCTGTGCTTACTGCTGTTTCTTCCATATGCCGGTAATGGGCTGAAAACGCCTGTTTTGGGACTCTGCAGAGAATGTGTTTGCAGACTGCTGAATCCACACACGGGTTTAACTCTGGAAGTTGAGTGCACACATTGACAACCGTTCTGTTAGATAGCTGCGTTTTGGATTTAGAAGCAGATATTTCCCTGTGCTTACTGCTGTTTCTTCCATATGCCGGTAATGGGCTGAAAACGCCTGTTTTGGGACTCTGCAGAGAATGTGTTTGCAGACTGCTGAATCCACACACGGGTTTAACTCTGGAAGTTGAGTGCACACATTGACAACCGTTCTGTTAGATAGCTGCGTTTTGGATTTAGAAGCAGATATTTCCCTGTGCTTACTGCTGTTTCTTCCATATGCCGGTAATGGGCTGAAAACGCCTGTTTTGGGACTCTGCAGAGAATGTGTTTGCAGACTGCTGAATCCACACACGGGTTTAACTCTGGAAGCTGAGTGCACACATTGACAACCGTTCTGTTAGATAGCTGCGTTTTGGATTTAGAAGCAGATATTTCCCTGTGCTTACTGCTGTTTCTTCCATATGCCGGTAATGGGCTGAAAACGCCTGTTTTGGGACTCTGCAGAGAATGTGTTTGCAGACTGCTGAATCCACACACGGGTTTAACTCTGGAAGTTGAGTGCACACATTGACAACCGTTCTGTTAGATAGCTGCGTTTTGGATTTAGAAGCAGATATTTCCCTGTGCTTACTGCTGTTTCTTCCATATGCCGGTAATGGGCTGAAAACGCCTGTTTTGGGACTCTGCAGAGAATGTGTTTGCAGACTGCTGAATCCACACACGGGTTTAACTCTGGAAGTTGAGTGCACACATTGACAACCGTTCTGTTAGATAGCTGCGTTTTGGATTTAGAAGCAGATATTTCCCTGTGCTTACTGCTGTTTCTTCCATATGCCGGTAATGGGCTGAAAACGCCTGTTTTGGGACTCTGCAGAGAAAGTGTTTGCAGACTGCTGAATCCACACACGGGTTTAACTCTGGAAGTTGAGTGCACACATTGACAACCGTTCTGTTAGATAGCTGCGTTTTGGATTTAGAAGCAGATATTTCCCTGTGCTTACTGCTGTTTCTTCCATATGCCGGTAATGGGCTGAAAACGCCTGTTTTGGGACTCTGCAGAGAAAGTGTTTGCAGACTGCTGAATCCACACACGGGTTTAACTCTGGAAGTTGAGTGCACACATTGACAACCGTTCTGTTAGATAGCTGCGTTTTGGATTTAGAAGCAGATATTTCCCTGTGCTTACTGCTGTTTCTTCCATATGCCGGTAATGGGCTGAAAACGCCTGTTTTCGGACTCTGCAGAGAAAGTGTTTGCAGACTGCTGAATCCACACACGGGTTTAACTCTGGAAGTTGAGTGCACACATTGACAACCGTTCTGTTAGATAGCTGCGTTTTGGATTTAGAAGCAGATATTTCCCTGTGCTTACTGCTGTTCCTTCCGTATGCCGGTAATGGGCTGAAAACGCCTGGTTTGGGACTCTGCAGAGAAAGTGTTTGCAGACTGCTGAATCCACACACGGGTTTAACTCTGGAAGTTGAGTGCACACATTGACAACCGTTCTGTTAGATAGCTGCGTTTTGGATTTAGAAGCAGATATTTCCCTGTGCTTACTGCTGTTTCTTCCATATGCCGGTAATGGGCTGAAAACGCCTGTTTTGGGACTCTGCAGAGAAAGTGTTTGCAGACTGCTGAATCCACACACGGGTTTAACTCTGGAAGTTGAGTGCACACATTGACAACCGTTCTGTTAGATAGCTGCGTTTTGGATTTAGAAGCAGATATTTCCCTGTGCTTACTGCTGTTTCTTCCATATGCCGGTAATGGGCTGAAAACCCCTGTTTTGGGACTCTGCAGAGAAAGTGTTTGCAGACTGCTGAATCCACAGACGGGTTTAACTCTGGAAGTTGAGTGCACACATTGACAACCGTTCTGTTAGATAGCTGCGTTTTGGATTTAGAAGCAGATATTTCCCTGTGCTTACTGCTGTTTCTTCCATATGCCGGTAATGGGCTGAAAACGCCTGTTTTGGGACTCTGCAGAGAATGTGTTTGCAGACTGCTGAATCCACACACGGGTTTAACTCTGGAAGTTGAGTGCACACATTGACAACCGTTCTGTTAGATAGCTGCGTTTTGGATTTAGAAGCAGATATTTCCCTGTGCTTACTGCTGTTTCTTCCATATGCCGGTAATGGGCTGAAAACGCCTGTTTTGGGACTCTGCAGAGAAAGTGTTTGCAGACTGCTGAATCCACACACGGGTTTAACTCTGGAAGTTGAGTGCACACATTGACAACCGTTCTGTTAGATAGCTGCGTTTTGGATTTAGAAGCAGATATTTCCCTGTGCTTACTGCTGTTTCTTCCATATGCCGGTAATGGGCTGAAAACGCCTGCTTTGGGACTCTGCAGAGAAAGTGTTTGCAGACTGCTGAATCCACACACGGGTTTAACTCTGGAAGTTGAGTGCACACATTGACAACCGTTCTGTTAGATAGCTGCGTTTTGAATTTAGAAGCAGATATTTCCCTGTGCTTACTGCTGTTTCTTCCATATGCCGGTAATGGGCTGAAAACGCCTGTTTTGGGACTCTGCAGAGAAAGTGTTTGCAGACTGCTGAATCCACACACGGGTTTAACTCTGGAAGTTGAGTGCACACATTGACAACCGTTCTGTTAGATAGCTGCGTTTTGGATTTAGAAGCAGATATTTCCCTGTGCTTACTGCTGTTTCTTCCATATGCCGGTAATGGGCTGAAAACGCCTGTTTTGGGACTCTGCAGAGAAAGTGTTTGCAGACTGCTGAATCCACACACGGGTTTAACTCTGGAAGTTGAGTGCACACATTGACAACCGTTCTGTTAGATAGCTGCGTTTTGGATTTAGAAGCAGATATTTCCCTGTGCTTACTGCTGTTTCTTCCATATGCCGGTAATGGGCTGAAAACCCCTGTTTTGGGACTCTGCAGAGAAAGTGTTTGCAGACTGCTGAATCCACAGACGGGTTTAACTCTGGAAGTTGAGTGCACACATTGACAACCGTTCTGTTAGATAGCTGCGTTTTGGATTTAGAAGCAGATATTTCCCTGTGCTTACTGCTGTTTCTTCCATATGCCGGTAATGGGCTGAAAACGCCTGTTTTGGGACTCTGCAGAGAATGTGTTTGCAGACTGCTGAATCCACACACGGGTTTAACTCTGGAAGTTGAGTGCACACATTGACAACCGTTCTGTTAGATAGCTGCGTTTTGGATTTAGAAGCAGATATTTCCCTGTGCTTACTGCTGTTTCTTCCATATGCCGGTAATGGGCTGAAAACGCCTGTTTTGGGACTCTGCAGAGAAAGTGTTTGCAGACTGCTGAATCCACACACGGGTTTAACTCTGGAAGTTGAGTGCACACATTGACAACCGTTCTGTTAGATAGCTGCGTTTTGGATTTAGAAGCAGATATTTCCCTGTGCTTACTGCTGTTTCTTCCATATGCCGGTAATGGGCTGAAAACGCCTGCTTTGGGACTCTGCAGAGAAAGTGTTTGCAGACTGCTGAATCCACACACGGGTTTAACTCTGGAAGTTGAGTGCACACATTGACAACCGTTCTGTTAGATAGCTGCGTTTTGAATTTAGAAGCAGATATTTCCCTGTGCTTACTGCTGTTTCTTCCATATGCCGGTAATGGGCTGAAAACGCCTGTTTTGGGACTCTGCAGAGAAAGTGTTTGCAGACTGCTGAATCCACACACGGGATTAACTCTGGAAGTTGAGTGCACACATTGACAACCGTTCTGTTAGATAGCTGCGTTTTGGATTTAGAAGCAGATATTTCCCTGTGCTTACTGCTGTTTCTTCCATATGCCGGTAATGGGCTGAAAACCCCTGTTTTGGGACTCTGCAGAGAAAGTGTTTGCAGACTGCTGAATCCACAGACGGGTTTAACTCTGGAAGTTGAGTGCACACATTGACAACCGTTCTGTTAGATAGCTGCGTTTTGGATTTAGAAGCAGATATTTCCCTGTGCTTACTGCTGTTTCTTCCATATGCCGGTAATGGGCTGAAAACGCCTGTTTTGGGACTCTGCAGAGAAAGTGTTTGCAGACTGCTGAATCCACACACGGGTTTAACTCTGGAAGTTGAGTGCACACATTGACAACCGTTCTGTTAGATAGCTGCGTTTTGGATTTAGAAGCAGATATTTCCCTGTGCTTACTGCTGTTTCTTCCATATGCCGGTAATGGGCTGAAAACGCCTGTTTTGGGACTCTGCAGAGAATGTGTTTGCAGACTGCTGAATCCACACACGGGTTTAACTCTGGATGTTGAGTGCACACATTGACAACCGTTCTGTTAGATAGCTGCGTTTTGGATTTAGAAGCAGATATTTCCCTGTGCTTACTGCTGTTTCTTCCATATGCCGGTAATGGGCTGAAAACGCCTGTTTTGGGACTCTGCAGAGAAAGTGTTTGCAGACTGCTGAATCCACACACGGGTTTAACTCTGGAAGTTGAGTGCACACATTGACAACCGTTCTGTTAGATAGCTGCGTTTTGGATTTAGAAGCAGATATTTCCCTGTGCTTACTGCTGTTTCTTCCATATGCCGGTAATGGGCTGAAAACGCCTGCTTTGGGACTCTGCAGAGAAAGTGTTTGCAGACTGCTGAATCCACACACGGGTTTAACTCTGGAAGTTGAGTGCACACATTGACAACCGTTCTGTTAGATAGCTGCGTTTTGGATTTAGAAGCAGATATTTCCCTGTGCTTACTGCTGTTTCTTCCATATGCCGGTAATGGGCTGAAAACGCCTGTTTTGGGACTCTGCAGAGAAAGTGTTTGCAGACTGCTGAATCCACACACGGGTTTAACTCTGGAAGTTGAGTGCACACATTGACAACCGTTCTGTTAGATAGCTGCGTTTTGGATTTAGAAGCAGATATTTCCCTGTGCTTACTGCTGTTTCTTCCATATGCCGGTAATGGGCTGAAAACGCCTGTTTTGGGACTCTGCAGAGAAAGTGTTTGCAGACTGCTGAATCCACACACGGGTTTAACTCTGGAAGTTGAGTGCACACATTGACAACCGTTCTGTTAGATAGCTGCGTTTTGGATTTAGAAGCAGATATTTCCCTGTGCTTACTGCTGTTTCTTCCATATGCCGGTAGTGGGCTGAAAACGCCTGTTTTGGGACTCTGCAGAGAAAGTGTTTGCAGACTGCTGAATCCACACACGGGTTTAACTCTGGAAGTTGAGTGCACACATTGACAACCGTTCTGTTAGATAGCTGCGTTTTGGATTTAGAAGCAGATATTTCCCTGTGCTTACTGCTGTTTCTTCCATATGCCGGTAATGGGCTGAAAACGCCTGTTTTGGGACTCTGCAGAGAAAGTGTTTGCAGACTGCTGAATCCACACACGGGTTTAACTCTGGAAGTTGAGTGCACACATTGACAACCGTTCTGTTAGATAGCTGCGTTTTGGATTTAGAAGCAGATATTTCCCTGTGCTTACTGCTGTTTCTTCCATATGCCGGTAATGGGCTGAAAACGCCTGTTTTGGGACTCTGCAGAGAATGTGTTTGCAGACTGCTGAATCCACACACGGGTTTAACTCTGGAAGTTGAGTGCACACATTGACAACCGTTCTGTTAGATAGCTGCGTTTTGGATTTAGAAGCAGATATTTCCCTGTGCTTACTGCTGTTTCTTCCATATGCCGGTAATGGGCTGAAAACGCCTGTTTTGGGACTCTGCAGAGAAAGTGTTTGCAGACTGCTGAATCCACACACGGGTTTAACTCTGGAAGTTGAGTGCACACATTGACAACCGTTCTGTTAGATAGCTGCGTTTTGGATTTAGAAGCAGATATTTCCCTGTGCTTACTGCTGTTTCTTCCATATGCCGGTAATGGGCTGAAAACGCCTGTTTTGGGACTCTGCAGAGAAAGTGTTTGCAGACTGCTGAATCCACACACGGGTTTAACTCTGGAAGTTGAGTGCACACATTGACAACCGTTCGGTTAGATAGCTGCGTTTTGGATTTAGAAGCAAATATTTCCCTGTGCTTACTGCTGTTTCTTCCATATGCCGGTAATGGGCTGAAAACGCCTGTTTTGGGACTCTGCAGAGAAAGTGTTTGCAGACTGCTGAATCCACACACGGGTTTAACTCTGGAAGTTGAGTGCACACATTGACAACCGTTCTGTTAGATAGCTGCGTTTTGGATTTAGAAGCAGATATTTCCCTGTGCTTACTGCTGTTTCTTCCATATGCCGGTAATGGGCTGAAAACGCCTGTTTTGGGACTCTGCAGAGAAAGTGTTTGCAGACTGCTGAATCCACACACGGGTTTAACTCTGGAAGTTGAGTGCACACATTGACAACCGTTCTGTTAGATAGCTGCGTTTTGGATTTAGAAGCAGATATTTCCCTGTGCTTACTGCTGTTTCTTCCATATGCCGGTAATGGGCTGAAAACGCCTGCTTTGGGACTCTGCAGAGAAAGTGTTTGCAGACTGCTGAATCCACACACGGGTTTAACTCTGGAAGTTGAGTGCACACATTGACAACCGTTCTGTTAGATAGCTGCGTTTTGGATTTAGAAGCAGATATTTCCCTGTGCTTACTGCTGTTTCTTCCATATGCCGGTAATGGGCTGAAAACGCCTGTTTTGGGACTCTGCAGAGAAAGTGTTTGCAGACTGCTGAATCCACACACGGGTTTAACTCTGGAAGTTGAGTGCACACATTGACAACCGTTCTGTTAGATAGCTGCGTTTTGGATTTAGAAGCAGATATTTCCCTGTGCTTACTGCTGTTTCTTCCATATGCCGGTAATGGGCTGAAAACGCCTGTTTTGGGACTCTGCAGAGAATGTGTTTGCAGACTGCTGAATCCACACACGGGTTTAACTCTGGAAGTTGAGTGCACACATTGACAACCGTTCTGTTAGATAGCTGCGTTTTGGATTTAGAAGCAGATATTTCCCTGTGCTTACTGCTGTTTCTTCCATATGCCGGTAATGGGCTGAAAACGCCTGTTTTGGGACTCTGCAGAGAAAGTGTTTGCAGACTGCTGAATCCACACACGGGTTTAACTCTGGAAGTTGAGTGTACACATTGACAACCGTTCTGTTAGATAGCTGCGTTTTGGATTTAGAAGCAGATGTTTCCCTGTGCTTACTGCTGTTTCTTCCATATGCCGGTAATGGGCTGAAAACGCCTGTTTTGGGACTCTGCAGAGAAAGTGTTTGCAGACTGCTGAATCCACCCACGGGTTTAACTCTGGAAGTTGAGTGCACACATTGACAACCGTTCTGTTAGATACCTGCGTTTTGGATTTAGAAGCAGATATTTCCCTGTGCTTACTGCTGTTTCTTCCATATGCCGGTAATGGGCTGAAAACGCCTGTTTTGGGACTCTGCAGAGAATGTGTTTGCAGACTGCTGAATCCACACACGGGTTTAACTCTGGAAGTTGAGTGCACACATTGACAACCGTTCTGTTAGATAGCTGCGTTTTGGATTTAGAAGCAGATATTTCCCTGTGCTTACTGCTGTTTCTTCCATATGCTGGTAATGGGCTGAAAACGCCTGTTTTGGGACTCTGCAGAGAAAGTGTTTGCAGACTGCTGAATCCACACACGGGTTTAACTCTGGAAGTTGAGTGCACACATTGACAACCGTTCTGTTAGATAGCTGCGTTTTGGATTTAGAAGCAGATATTTCCCTGTGCTTACTGCTGTTTCTTCCATATGCCGGTAATGGGCTGAAAACGCCTGTTTTGGGACTCTGCAGAGAAAGTGTTTGCAGACTGCTGAATCCACACACGGGTTTAACTCTGGAAGTTGAGTGCACACATTGACAACCGTTCTGTTAGATAGCTGCGTTTTGGATTTAGAAGCAGATATTTCCCTGTGCTTACTGCTGTTTCTTCCATATGCCGGTAATGGGCTGAAAACGCCTGTTTTGGGACTCTGCAGAGAAAGTGTTTGCAGACTGCTGAATCCACACACGGGTTTAACTCTGGAAGTTGAGTGCACACATTGACAACCGTTCTGTTAGATAGCTGCGTTTTGGATTTAGAAGCAGATATTTCCCTGTGCTTACTGCTGTATCTTCCATATGCCGGTAATGGGCTGAAAACGCCTGTTTTGGGACTCTGCAGAGAAAGTGTTTGCAGACTGCTGAATCCACACACGGGTTTAACTCTGGAAGTTGAGTGCACACATTGACAACCGTTCGGTTAGATAGCTGCGTTTTGGATTTAGAAGCAGATATTTCCCTGTGCTTACTGCTGTTTCTTCCATATGCCGGTAATGGGCTGAAAACGCCTGCTTTGGGACTCTGCAGAGAAAGTGTTTGCAGACTGCTGAATCCACACACGGGTTTAACTCTGGAAGTTGAGTGCACACATTGACAACCGTTCTGTTAGATAGCTGCGTTTTGGATTTAGAAGCAGATATTTCCCTGTGCTTACTGCTGTTTCTTCCATATGCCGGTAATGGGCTGAAAACGCCTGTTTTGGGACTCTGCAGAGAAAGTGTTTGCAGACTGCTGAATCCACACACGGGTTTAACTCTGGAAGTTGAGTGCACACATTGACAACCGTTCTGTTAGATAGCTGCGTTTTGGATTTAGAAGCAGATATTTCCCTGTGCTTACTGCTGTTTCTTCCATATGCCGGTAATGGGCTGAAAACCCCTGTTTTGGGACTCTGCAGAGAAAGTGTTTGCAGACTGCTGAATCCACAGACGGGTTTAACTCTGGAAGTTGAGTGCACACATTGACAACCGTTCTGTTAGATAGCTGCGTTTTGGATTTAGAAGCAGATATTTCCCTGTGCTTACTGCTGTTTCTTCCATATGCCGGTAATGGGCTGAAAACGCCTGTTTTGGGACTCTGCAGAGAAAGTGTTTGCAGACTGCTGAATCCACACACGGGTTTAACTCTGGAAGTTGAGTGCACACATTGACAACCGTTCTGTTAGATAGCTGCGTTTTGGATTTAGAAGCAGATATTTCCCTGTGCTTACTACTGTTTCTTCCATATGCCGGTAATGGGCTGAAAACGCCTGTTTTGGGACTCTGCAGAGAATGTGTTTGCAGACTGCTGAATCCACACACGGGTTTAACTCTGGAAGTTGAGTGCACACATTGACAACCGTTCTGTTAGATAGCTGCGTTTTGGATTTAGAAGCAGATATTTCCCTGTGCTTACTGCTGTTTCTTCCATATGCCGGTAATGGGCTGAAAACGCCTGTTTTGGGACTCTGCAGAGAAAGTGTTTGCAGACTGCTGAATCCACACACGGGTTTAACTCTGGAAGTTGAGTGTACACATTGACAACCGTTCTGTTAGATAGCTGCGTTTTGGATTTAGAAGCAGATGTTTCCCTGTGCTTACTGCTGTTTCTTCCATATGCCGGTAATGGGCTGAAAACGCCTGTTTTGGGACTCTGCAGAGAAAGTGTTTGCAGACTGCTGAATCCACCCACGGGTTTAACTCTGGAAGTTGAGTGCACACATTGACAACCGTTCTGTTAGATAGCTGCGTTTTGGATTTAGAAGCAGATATTTCCCTGTGCTTACTGCTGTTTCTTACATATGCCGGTAATGGGCTGAAAACGCCTGTTTTGGGACTCTGCAGAGAATGTGTTTGCAGACTGCTGAATCCACACACGGCTTTAACTCTGGAAGTTGAGTGCACACATTGACAACCGTTCTGTTAGATAGCTGCGTTTTGGATTTAGAAGCAGATATTTCCCTGTGCTTACTGCTGTTTCTTCCATATGCCGGTAATGGGCTGAAAACGCCTGTTTTGGGACTCTGCAGAGAATGTGTTTGCAGACTGCTGAATCCACACACGGGTTTAACTCTGGAAGTTGAGTGCACACATTGACAACCGTTCTGTTAGATAGCTGCGTTTTGGATTTAGAAGCAGATATTTCCCTGTGCTTACTGCTGTTTCTTCCATATGCCGGTAATGGGCTGAAAACGCCTGTTTTGGGACTCTGCAGAGAAAGTGTTTGCAGACTGCTGAATCCACACACGGGTTTAACTCTGGAAGTTGAGTGCACACATTGACAACCGTTCTGTTAGATAGCTGCGTTTTGGATTTAGAAGCAGATATTTCCCTGTGCTTACTGCTGTTTCTTCCATATGCCGGTAATGGGCTGAAAACGCCTGTTTTGGGACTCTGCAGAGAAAGTGTTTGCAGACTGCTGAATCCACACACGGGTTTAACTCTGGAAGTTGAGTGCACACATTGACAACCGTTCGGTTAGATAGCTGCGTTTTGGATTTAGAAGCAGATATTTCCCTGTGCTTACTGCTGTTTCTTCCATATGCCGGTAATGGGCTGAAAACGCCTGTTTTGGGACTCTGCAGAGAAAGTGTTTGCAGACTGCTGAATCCACACACGGGTTTAACTCTGGAAGTTGAGTGCACACATTGACAACCGTTCTGTTAGATAGCTGCGTTTTGGATTTAGAAGCAGATATTTCCCTGTGCTTACTGCTGTTTCTTCCATATGCCGGTAATGGGCTGAAAACGCCTGTTTTGGGACTCTGCAGAGAAAGTGTTTGCAGACTGCTGAATCCACACACGGGTTTAACTCTGGAAGTTGAGTGCACACATTGACAACCGTTCTGTTAGATAGCTGCGTTTTGGATTTAGAAGCAGATATTTCCCTGTGCTTACTGCTGTTTCTTCCATATGCCGGTAATGGGCTGAAAACGCCTGTTTTGGGACTCTGCAGAGAAAGTGTTTGCAGACTGCTGAATCCACACACGGGTTTAACTCTGGAAGTTGAGTGCACACATTGACAACCGTTCTGTTAGATAGCTGCGTTTTGGATTTAGAAGCAGATATTTCCCTGTGCTTACTGCTGTTTCTTCCATATGCCGGTAATGGGCTGAAAACGCCTGTTTTGGGACTCTGCAGAGAAAGTGTTTGCAGACTGCTGAATCCACACACGGGTTTAACTCTGGAAGTTGAGTGCACACATTGACAACCGTTCTGTTAGATAGCTGCGTTTTGGATTTAGAAGCAGATATTTCCCTGTGCTTACTGCTGTTTCTTCCATATGCCGGTAATGGGCTGAAAACGCCTGTTTTGGGACTCTGCAGAGAATGTGTTTGCAGACTGCTGAATCCACACACGGGTTTAACTCTGGAAGTTGAGTGCACACATTGACAACCGTTCTGTTAGATAGCTGCGTTTTGGATTTAGAAGCAGATATTTCCCTGTGCTTACTGCTGTTTCTTCCATATGCCGGTAATGGGCTGAAAACGCCTGTTTTGGGACTCTGCAGAGAAAGTGTTTGCAGACTGCTGAATCCACACACGGGTTTAACTCTGGAAGTTGAGTGTACACATTGACAACCGTTCTGTTAGATAGCTGCGTTTTGGATTTAGAAGCAGATGTTTCCCTGTGCTTACTGCTGTTTCTTCCATATGCCGGTAATGGGCTGAAAACGCCTGTTTTGGGACTCTGCAGAGAAAGTGTTTGCAGACTGCTGAATCCACCCACGGGTTTAACTCTGGAAGTTGAGTGCACACATTGACAACCGTTCTGTTAGATAGCTGCGTTTTGGATTTAGAAGCAGATATTTCCCTGTGCTTACTGCTGTTTCTTACATATGCCGGTAATGGGCTGAAAACGCCTGTTTTGGGACTCTGCAGAGAATGTGTTTGCAGACTGCTGAATCCACACACGGCTTTAACTCTGGAAGTTGAGTGCACACATTGACAACCGTTCTGTTAGATAGCTGCGTTTTGGATTTAGAAGCAGATATTTCCCTGTGCTTACTGCTGTTTCTTCCATATGCCGGTAATGGGCTGAAAACGCCTGTTTTGGGACTCTGCAGAGAATGTGTTTGCAGACTGCTGAATCCACACACGGGTTTAACTCTGGAAGTTGAGTGCACACATTGACAACCGTTCTGTTAGATAGCTGCGTTTTGGATTTAGAAGCAGATATTTCCCTGTGCTTACTGCTGTTTCTTCCATATGCCGGTAATGGGCTGAAAACGCCTGTTTTGGGACTCTGCAGAGAAAGTGTTTGCAGACTGCTGAATCCACACACGGGTTTAACTCTGGAAGTTGAGTGCACACATTGACAACCGTTCTGTTAGATAGCTGCGTTTTGGATTTAGAAGCAGATATTTCCCTGTGCTTACTGCTGTTTCTTCCATATGCCGGTAATGGGCTGAAAACGCCTGTTTTGGGACTCTGCAGAGAAAGTGTTTGCAGACTGCTGAATCCACACACGGGTTTAACTCTGGAAGTTGAGTGCACACATTGACAACCGTTCGGTTAGATAGCTGCGTTTTGGATTTAGAAGCAGATATTTCCCTGTGCTTACTGCTGTTTCTTCCATATGCCGGTAATGGGCTGAAAACGCCTGTTTTGGGACTCTGCAGAGAAAGTGTTTGCAGACTGCTGAATCCACACACGGGTTTAACTCTGGAAGTTGAGTGCACACATTGACAACCGTTCTGTTAGATAGCTGCGTTTTGGATTTAGAAGCAGATATTTCCCTGTGCTTACTGCTGTTTCTTCCATATGCCGGTAATGGGCTGAAAACGCCTGTTTTGGGACTCTGCAGAGAAAGTGTTTGCAGACTGCTGAATCCACACACGGGTTTAACTCTGGAAGTTGAGTGCACACATTGACAACCGTTCTGTTAGATAGCTGCGTTTTGGATTTAGAAGCAGATATTTCCCTGTGCTTACTGCTGTTTCTTCCATATGCCGGTAATGGGCTGAAAACGCCTGTTTTGGGACTCTGCAGAGAAAGTGTTTGCAGACTGCTGAATCCACACACGGGTTTAACTCTGGAAGTTGAGTGCACACATTGACAACCGTTCTGTTAGATAGCTGCGTTTTGGATTTAGAAGCAGATATTTCCCTGTGCTTACTGCTGTTTCTTCCATATGCCGGTAATGGGCTGAAAACGCCTGTTTTGGGACTCTGCAGAGAAAGTGTTTGCAGACTGCTGAATCCACACACGGGTTTAACTCTGGAAGTTGAGTGCACACATTGACAACCGTTCTGTTAGATAGCTGCGTTTTGGATTTAGAAGCAGATATTTCCCTGTGCTTACTGCTGTTTCTTCCATATGCCGGTAATGGGCTGAAAACGCCTGTTTTGGGACTCTGCAGAGAATGTGTTTGCAGACTGCTGAATCCACACACGGGTTTAACTCTGGAAGTTGAGTGCACACATTGACAACCGTTCTGTTAGATAGCTGCGTTTTGGATTTAGAAGCAGATATTTCCCTGTGCTTACTGCTGTTTCTTCCATATGCCGGTAATGGGCTGAAAACGCCTGTTTTGGGACTCTGCAGAGAAAGTGTTTGCAGACTGCTGAATCCACACACGGGTTTAACTCTGGAAGTTGAGTGTACACATTGACAACCGTTCTGTTAGATAGCTGCGTTTTGGATTTAGAAGCAGATGTTTCCCTGTGCTTACTGCTGTTTCTTCCATATGCCGGTAATGGGCTGAAAACGCCTGTTTTGGGACTCTGCAGAGAAAGTGTTTGCAGACTGCTGAATCCACCCACGGGTTTAACTCTGGAAGTTGAGTGCACACATTGACAACCGTTCTGTTAGATACCTGCGTTTTGGATTTAGAAGCAGATATTTCCCTGTGCTTACTGCTGTTTCTTCCATATGCCGGTAATGGGCTGAAAACGCCTGTTTTGGGACTCTGCAGAGAATGTGTTTGCAGACTGCTGAATCCACACACGGGTTTAACTCTGGAAGTTGAGTGCACACATTGACAACCGTTCTGTTAGATAGCTGCGTTTTGGATTTAGAAGCAGATATTTCCCTGTGCTTACTGCTGTTTCTTCCATATGCTGGTAATGGGCTGAAAACGCCTGTTTTGGGACTCTGCAGAGAAAGTGTTTGCAGACTGCTGAATCCACACACGGGTTTAACTCTGGAAGTTGAGTGCACACATTGACAACCGTTCTGTTAGATAGCTGCGTTTTGGATTTAGAAGCAGATATTTCCCTGTGCTTACTGCTGTTTCTTCCATATGCCGGTAATGGGCTGAAAACGCCTGTTTTGGGACTCTGCAGAGAAAGTGTTTGCAGACTGCTGAATCCACACACGGGTTTAACTCTGGAAGTTGAGTGCACACATTGACAACCGTTCTGTTAGATAGCTGCGTTTTGGATTTAGAAGCAGATATTTCCCTGTGCTTACTGCTGTTTCTTCCATATGCCGGTAATGGGCTGAAAACGCCTGTTTTGGGACTCTGCAGAGAAAGTGTTTGCAGACTGCTGAATCCACACACGGGTTTAACTCTGGAAGTTGAGTGCACACATTGACAACCGTTCTGTTAGATAGCTGCGTTTTGGATTTAGAAGCAGATATTTCCCTGTGCTTACTGCTGTATCTTCCATATGCCGGTAATGGGCTGAAAACGCCTGTTTTGGGACTCTGCAGAGAAAGTGTTTGCAGACTGCTGAATCCACACACGGGTTTAACTCTGGAAGTTGAGTGCACACATTGACAACCGTTCGGTTAGATAGCTGCGTTTTGGATTTAGAAGCAGATATTTCCCTGTGCTTACTGCTGTTTCTTCCATATGCCGGTAATGGGCTGAAAACGCCTGCTTTGGGACTCTGCAGAGAAAGTGTTTGCAGACTGCTGAATCCACACACGGGTTTAACTCTGGAAGTTGAGTGCACACATTGACAACCGTTCTGTTAGATAGCTGCGTTTTGGATTTAGAAGCAGATATTTCCCTGTGCTTACTGCTGTTTCTTCCATATGCCGGTAATGGGCTGAAAACGCCTGTTTTGGGACTCTGCAGAGAAAGTGTTTGCAGACTGCTGAATCCACACACGGGTTTAACTCTGGAAGTTGAGTGCACACATTGACAACCGTTCTGTTAGATAGCTGCGTTTTGGATTTAGAAGCAGATATTTCCCTGTGCTTACTGCTGTTTCTTCCATATGCCGGTAATGGGCTGAAAACCCCTGTTTTGGGACTCTGCAGAGAAAGTGTTTGCAGACTGCTGAATCCACAGACGGGTTTAACTCTGGAAGTTGAGTGCACACATTGACAACCGTTCTGTTAGATAGCTGCGTTTTGGATTTAGAAGCAGATATTTCCCTGTGCTTACTGCTGTTTCTTCCATATGCCGGTAATGGGCTGAAAACGCCTGTTTTGGGACTCTGCAGAGAAAGTGTTTGCAGACTGCTGAATCCACACACGGGTTTAACTCTGGAAGTTGAGTGTACACATTGACAACCGTTCTGTTAGATAGCTGCGTTTTGGATTTAGAAGCAGATGTTTCCCTGTGCTTACTGCTGTTTCTTCCATATGCCGGTAATGGGCTGAAAACGCCTGTTTTGGGACTCTGCAGAGAAAGTGTTTGCAGACTGCTGAATCCACCCACGGGTTTAACTCTGGAAGTTGAGTGCACACATTGACAACCGTTCTGTTAGATAGCTGCGTTTTGGATTTAGAAGCAGATATTTCCCTGTGCTTACTGCTGTTTCTTACATATGCCGGTAATGGGCTGAAAACGCCTGTTTTGGGACTCTGCAGAGAATGTGTTTGCAGACTGCTGAATCCACACACGGGTTTAACTCTGGAAGTTGAGTGCACACATTGACAACCGTTCTGTTAGATAGCTGCGTTTTGGATTTAGAAGCAGATATTTCCCTGTGCTTACTGCTGTTTCTTCCATATGCCGGTAATGGGCTGAAAACGCCTGTTTTGGGACTCTGCAGAGAAAGTGTTTGCAGACTGCTGAATCCACACACGGGTTTAACTCTGGAAGTTGAGTGCACACATTGACAACCGTTCTGTTAGATAGCTGCGTTTTGGATTTAGAAGCAGATATTTCCCTGTGCTTACTGCTGTTTCTTCCATATGCCGGTAATGGGCTGAAAACGCCTGTTTTGGGACTCTGCAGAGAAAGTGTTTGCAGACTGCTGAATCCACACACGGGTTTAACTCTGGAAGTTGAGTGCACACATTGACAACCGTTCTGTTAGATAGCTGCGTTTTGGATTTAGAAGCAGATATTTCCCTGTGCTTACTGCTGTTTCTTCCATATGCCGGTAATGGGCTGAAAACGCCTGTTTTGGGACTCTGCAGAGAAAGTGTTTGCAGACTGCTGAATCCACACACGGGTTTAACTCTGGAAGTTGAGTGCACACATTGACAACCGTTCTGTTAGATAGCTGCGTTTTGGATTTAGAAGCAGATATTTCCCTGTGCTTACTGCTGTTTCTTCCATATGCCGGTAATGGGCTGAAAACGCCTGTTTTGGGACTCTGCAGAGAAAGTGTTTGCAGACTGCTGAATCCACACACGGGTTTAACTCTGGAAGTTGAGTGCACACATTGACAACCGTTCTGTTAGATAGCTGAGTTTTGGATTTAGAAGCAGATATTTCCCTGTGCTTACTGCTGTTTCTTCCATATGCCGGTAATGGGCTGAAAACGCCTGTTTTCGGACTCTGCAGAGAAAGTGTTTGCAGACTGCTGAATCCACACACGGGTTTAACTCTGGAAGTTGAGTGCACACATTGACAACCGTTCTGTTAGATAGCTGCGTTTTGGATTTAGAAGCAGATATTTCCCTGTGCTTACTGCTGTTTCTTCCATATGCCGGTAATGGGCTGAAAACGCCTGTTTTGGGACTCTGCAGAGAAAGTGTTTGCAGACTGCTGAATCCACACACGGGTTTAACTCTGGAAGTTGAGTGCACACATTGACAACCGTTCTGTTAGATAGCTGCGTTTTGGATTTAGAAGCCGATATTTCCCTGTGCTTACTGCTGTTTCTTCCATATGCCGGTAATGGGCTGAAAACGCCTGCTTTGGGACTCTGCAGAGAAAGTGTTTGCAGACTGCTGAATCCACACACGGGTTTAACTCTGGAAGTTGAGTGCACACATTGACAACCGTTCTGTTAGATAGCTGCGTTTTGGATTTAGAAGCAGATATTTCCCTGTGCTTACTGCTGTTTCTTCCATATGCCGGTAATGGGCTGAAAACGCCTGTTTTGGGACTCTGCAGAGAAAGTGTTTGCAGACTGCTGAATCCACACACGGGTTTAACTCTGGAAGTTGAGTGCACACATTGACAACCGTTCTGTTAGATAGCTGCGTTTTGGATTTAGAAGCAGATATTTCCCTGTGCTTACTGCTGTTTCTTCCATATGCCGGTAATGGGCTGAAAACGCCTGTTTTGGGACTCTGCAGAGAAAGTGTTTGCAGACTGCTGAATCCACACACGGGTTTAACTCTGGAAGTTGAGTGCACACATTGACAACCGTTCTGTTAGATAGCTGCGTTTTGGATTTAGAAGCAGATATTTCCCTGTGCTTACTGCTGTTTCTTCCATATGCCGGTAATGGGCTGAAAACCCCTGTTTTGGGACTCTGCAGAGAAAGTGTTTGCAGACTGCTGAATCCACAGACGGGTTTAACTCTGGAAGTTGAGTGCACACATTGACAACCGTTCTGTTAGATAGCTGCGTTTTGGATTTAGAAGCAGATATTTCCCTGTGCTTACTGCTGTTTCTTCCATATGCCGGTAATGGGCTGAAAACGCCTGTTTTGGGACTCTGCAGAGAATGTGTTTGCAGACTGCTGAATCCACACACGGGTTTAACTCTGGAAGTTGAGTGCACACATTGACAACCGTTCTGTTAGATAGCTGCGTTTTGGATTTAGAAGCAGATATTTCCCTGTGCTTACTGCTGTTTCTTCCATATGCCGGTAATGGGCTGAAAACGCCTGTTTTGGGACTCTGCAGAGAAAGTGTTTGCAGACTGCTGAATCCACACACGGGTTTAACTCTGGAAGTTGAGTGCACACATTGACAACCGTTCTGTTAGATAGCTGCGTTTTGGATTTAGAAGCAGATATTTCCCTGTGCTTACTGCTGTTTCTTCCATATGCCGGTAATGGGCTGAAAACGCCTGTTTTGGGACTCTGCAGAGAAAGTGTTTGCAGACTGCTGAATCCACACACGGGTTTAACTCTGGAAGTTGAGTGCACACATTGACAACCGTTCGGTTAGATAGCTGCGTTTTGGATTTAGAAGCAGATATTTCCCTGTGCTTACTGCTGTTTCTTCCATATGCCGGTAATGGGCTGAAAACGCCTGTTTTGGGACTCTGCAGAGAAAGTGTTTGCAGACTGCTGAATCCACACACGGGTTTAACTCTGGAAGTTGAGTGCACACATTGACAACCGTTCTGTTAGATAGCTGCGTTTTGGATTTAGAAGCAGATATTTCCCTGTGCTTACTGCTGTTTCTTCCATATGCCGGTAATGGGCTGAAAACGCCTGTTTTGGGACTCTGCAGAGAAAGTGTTTGCAGACTGCTGAATCCACACACGGGTTTAACTCTGGAAGTTGAGTGCACACATTGACAACCGTTCTGTTAGATAGCTGCGTTTTGGATTTAGAAGCAGATATTTCCCTGTGCTTACTGCTGTTTCTTCCATATGCCGGTAATGGGCTGAAAACCCCTGTTTTGGGACTCTGCAGAGAAAGTGTTTGCAGACTGCTGAATCCACAGACGGGTTTAACTCTGGAAGTTGAGTGCACACATTGACAACCGTTCTGTTAGATAGCTGCGTTTTGGATTTAGAAGCAGATATTTCCCTGTGCTTACTGCTGTTTCTTCCATATGCCGGTAATGGGCTGAAAACGCCTGTTTTGGGACTCTGCAGAGAAAGTGTTTGCAGACTGCTGAATCCACACACGGGTTTAACTCTGGAAGTTGAGTGTACACATTGACAACCGTTCTGTTAGATAGCTGCGTTTTGGATTTAGAAGCAGATATTTCCCTGTGCTTACTGCTGTTTCTTCCATATGCCGGTAATGGGCTGAAAACGCCTGTTTTGGGACTCTGCAGAGAATGTGTTTGCAGACTGCTGAATCCACACACGGGTTTAACTCTGGAAGTTGAGTGCACACATTGACAACCGTTCTGTTAGATAGCTGCGTTTTGGATTTAGAAGCAGATATTTCCCTGTGCTTACTGCTGTTTCTTCCATATGCCGGTAATGGGCTGAAAACGCCTGTTTTGGGACTCTGCAGAGAAAGTGTTTGCAGACTGCTGAATCCACACACGGGTTTAACTCTGGAAGTTGAGTGTACACATTGACAACCGTTCTGTTAGATAGCTGTGTTTTGGATTTAGAAGCAGATGTTTCCCTGTGCTTACTGCTGTTTCTTCCATATGCCGGTA
Source organism: Aotus nancymaae (assembly GCF_030222135.1). NCBI lineage: Eukaryota > Metazoa > Chordata > Mammalia > Primates > Aotidae > Aotus > Aotus nancymaae. Next base: position 107,668 of record NW_026988976.1, read on the forward strand.
ATGGGCTGAAAACGCCTGTTTTGGGACTCTGCAGAGAAAGTGTTTGCAGACTGCTGAATCCACCCACGGGTTTAACTCTGGAAGTTGAGTGCACACATTGACAACCGTTCTGTTAGATAGCTGCGTTTTGGATTTAGAAGCAGATATTTCCCTGTGCTTAGTGCTGTTTCTTCCATATGCCGGTAATGGGCTGAAAACGCCTGTTTTGGGACTCTGCAGAGAATGTGTTTGCAGACTGCTGAATCCACACACGGGTTTAACTCTGGAAGTTGAGTGCACACATTGACAACCGTTCTGTTAGATAGCTGCGTTTTGGATTTAGAAGCAGATATTTCCCTGTGCTTACTGCTGTTTCTTCCATATGCCGGTAATGGGCTGAAAACGCCTGTTTTGGGACTCTGCAGAGAAAGTGTTTGCAGACTGCTGAATCCACACACGGGTTTAACTCTGGAAGTTGAGTGCACACATTGACAACCGTTCTGTTAGATAGCTGCGTTTTGGATTTAGAAGCAGATATTTCCCTGTGCTTACTGCTGTTTCTTCCATATGCCGGTAATGGGCTGAAAACGCCTGTTTTGGGACTCTGCAGAGAAAGTGTTTGCAGACTGCTGAATCCACACACGGGTTTAACTCTGGAAGTTGAGTGCACACATTGACAACCGTTCTGTTAGATAGCTGCGTTTTGGATTTAGAAGCAGATATTTCCCTGTGCTTACTGCTGTTTCTTCCATATGCCGGTAATGGGCTGAAAACGCCTGTTTTGGGACTCTGCAGAGAAAGTGTTTGCAGACTGCTGAATCCACACACGGGTTTAACTCTGGAAGTTGAGTGCACACATTGACAACCGTTCTGTTAGATAGCTGCGTTTTGGATTTAGAAGCAGATATTTCCCTGTGCTTACTGCTGTTTCTTCCATATGCCGGTAATGGGCTGAAAACGCCTGTTTTGGGACTCTGCAGAGAAAGTGTTTGCAGACTGCTGAATCCACACACGGGTTTAACTCTGGAAGTTGAGTGCACACATTGACAACCGTTCGGTTAGATAGCTGCGTTTTGGATTTAGAAGCAGATATTTCCCTGTGCTTACTGCTGTTTCTTCCATATGCCGGTAATGGGCTGAAAACGCCTGCTTTGGGACTCTGCAGAGAAAGTGTTTGCAGACTGCTGAATCCACACACGGGTTTAACTCTGGAAGTTGAGTGCACACATTGACAACCGTTCTGTTAGATAGCTGCGTTTTGGATTTAGAAGCAGATATTTCCCTGTGCTTACTGCTGTTTCTTCCATATGCCGTTAATGGGCTGAAAACGCCTGTTTTGGGACTCTGCAGAGAAAGTGTTTGCAGACTGCTGAATCCACACACGGGTTTAACTCTGGAAGTTGAGTGCACACATTGACAACCGTTCTGTTAGATAGCTGCGTTTTGGATTTAGAAGCAGATATTTCCCTGTGCTTACTGCTGTTTCTTCCATATGCCGGTAATGGGCTGAAAACCCCTGTTTTGGGACTCTGCAGAGAAAGTGTTTGCAGACTGCTGAATCCACAGACGGGTTTAACTCTGGAAGTTGAGTGCACACATTGACAACCGTTCTGTTAGATAGCTGCGTTTTGGATTTAGAAGCAGATATTTCCCTGTGCTTACTGCTGTTTCTTCCATATGCCGGTAATGGGCTGAAAACGCCTGTTTTGGGACTCTGCAGAGAAAGTGTTTGCAGACTGCTGAATCCACACACGGGTTTAACTCTGGAAGTTGAGTGCACACATTGACAACCGTTCTGTTAGATAGCTGCGTTTTAGATTTAGAAGCAGATATTTCCCTGTGCTTACTACTGTTTCTTCCATATGCCGGTAATGGGCTGAAAACGCCTGTTTTGGGACTCTGCAGAGAATGTGTTTGCAGACTGCTGAATCCACACACGGGTTTAACTCTGGAAGTTGAGTGCACACATTGACAACCGTTCTGTTAGATAGCTGCGTTTTGGATTTAGAAGCAGATATTTCCCTGTGCTTACTGCTGTTTCTTCCATATGCCGGTAATGGGCTGAAAACGCCTGTTTTGGGACTCTGCAGAGAAAGTGTTTGCAGACTGCTGAATCCACACACGGGTTTAACTCTGGAAGTTGAGTGTACACATTGACAACCGTTCTGTTAGATAGCTGCGTTTTGGATTTAGAAGCAGATGTTTCCCTGTGCTTACTGCTGTTTCTTCCATATGCCGGTAATGGGCTGAAAACGCCTGTTTTGGGACTCTGCAGAGAAAGTGTTTGCAGACTGCTGAATCCACCCACGGGTTTAACTCTGGAAGTTGAGTGCACACATTGACAACCGTTCTGTTAGATAGCTGCGTTTTGGATTTAGAAGCAGATATTTCCCTGTGCTTACTGCTGTTTCTTCCATATGCCGGTAATGGGCTGAAAACGCCTGTTTTGGGACTCTGCAGAGAATGTGTTTGCAGACTGCTGAATCCACACACGGGTTTAACTCTGGAAGTTGAGTGCACACATTGACAACCGTTCTGTTAGATAGCTGCGTTTTGGATTTAGAAGCAGATATTTCCCTGTGCTTACTGCTGTTTCTTCCATATGCCGGTAATGGGCTGAAAACGCCTGTTTTGGGACTCTGCAGAGAAAGTGTTTGCAGACTGCTGAATCCACACACGGGTTTAACTCTGGAAGTTGAGTGCACACATTGACAACCGTTCTGTTAGATAGCTGCGTTTTGGATTTAGAAGCAGATATTTCCCTGTGCTTACTGCTGTTTCTTCCATATGCCGGTAATGGGCTGAAAACGCCTGTTTTGGGACTCTGCAGAGAAAGTGTTTGCAGACTGCTGAATCCACACACGGGTTTAACTCTGGAAGTTGAGTGCACACATTGACAACCGTTCTGTTAGATAGCTGCGTTTTGGATTTAGAAGCCGATATTTCCCTGTGCTTACTGCTGTTTCTTCCATATGCCGGTAATGGGCTGAAAACGCCTGCTTTGGGACTCTGCAGAGAAAGTGTTTGCAGACTGCTGAATCCACACACGGGTTTAACTCTGGAAGTTGAGTGCACACATTGACAACCGTTCTGTTAGATAGCTGCGTTTTGGATTTAGAAGCAGATATTTCCCTGTGCTTACTGCTGTTTCTTCCATATGCCGGTAATGGGCTGAAAACGCCTGTTTTGGGACTCTGCAGAGAAAGTGTTTGCAGACTGCTGAATCCACACACGGGTTTAACTCTGGAAGTTGAGTGCACACATTGACAACCGTTCTGTTAGATAGCTGAGTTTTGGATTTAGAAGCAGATATTTCCCTGTGCTTACTGCTGTTTCTTCCATATGCCGGTAATGGGCTGAAAACGCCTGTTTTGGGACTCTGCAGAGAAAGTGTTTGCAGACTGCTGAATCCACACACGGGTTTAACTCTGGAAGTTGAGTGCACACATTGACAACCGTTCTGTTAGATAGCTGCGTTTTGGATTTAGAAGCAGATATTTCCCTGTGCTTACTGCTGTTTCTTCCATATGCCGGTAATGGGCTGAAAACGCCTGTTTTGGGACTCTGCAGAGAAAGTGTTTGCAGACTGCTGAATCCACACACGGGTTTAACTCTGGAAGTTGAGTGCACACATTGACAACCGTTCGGTTAGATAGCTGCGTTTTGGATTTAGAAGCAGATATTTCCCTGTGCTTACTGCTGTTTCTTCCATATGCCGGTAATGGGCTGAAAACGCCTGTTTTGGGACTCTGCAGAGAAAGTGTTTGCAGACTGCTGAATCCACACACGGGTTTAACTCTGGAAGTTGAGTGCACACATTGACAACCGTTCTGTTAGATAGCTGCGTTTTGGATTTAGAAGCAGATATTTCCCTGTGCTTACTGCTGTTTCTTCCATATGCCGGTAATGGGCTGAAAACGCCTGTTTTGGGACTCTGCAGAGAAAGTGTTTGCAGACTGCTGAATCCACACACGGGTTTAACTCTGGAAGTTGAGTGCACACATTGACAACCGTTCTGTTAGATAGCTGCGTTTTGGATTTAGAAGCAGATATTTCCCTGTGCTTACTGCTGTTTCTTCCATATGCCGGTAATGGGCTGAAAACGCCTGTTTTGGGACTCTGCAGAGAAAGTGTTTGCAGACTGCTGAATCCACACACGGGTTTAACTCTGGAAGTTGAGTGCACACATTGACAACCGTTCGGTTAGATAGCTGCGTTTTGGATTTAGAAGCAGATATTTCCCTGTGCTTACTGCTGTTTCTTCCATATGCCGGTAATGGGCTGAAAACGCCTGTTTTGGGACTCTGCAGAGAAAGTGTTTGCAGACTGCTGAATCCACACACGGGTTTAACTCTGGAAGTTGAGTGCACACATTGACAACCGTTCTGTTAGATAGCTGCGTTTTGGATTTAGAAGCAGATATTTCCCTGTGCTTACTGCTGTTTCTTCCATATGCCGGTAATGGGCTGAAAACGCCTGTTTTGGGACTCTGCAGAGAAAGTGTTTGCAGACTGCTGAATCCACACACGGGTTTAACTCTGGAAGTTGAGTGCACACATTGACAACCGTTCTGTTAGATAGCTGCGTTTTGGATTTAGAAGCAGATATTTCCCTGTGCTTACTGCTGTTTCTTCCATATGCCGGTAATGGGCTGAAAACCCCTGTTTTGGGACTCTGCAGAGAAAGTGTTTGCAGACTGCTGAATCCACAGACGGGTTTAACTCTGGAAGTTGAGTGCACACATTGACAACCGTTCTGTTAGATAGCTGCGTTTTGGATTTAGAAGCAGATATTTCCCTGTGCTTACTGCTGTTTCTTCCATATGCCGGTAATGGGCTGAAAACGCCTGTTTTGGGACTCTGCAGAGAAAGTGTTTGCAGACTGCTGAATCCACACACGGGTTTAACTCTGGAAGTTGAGTGTACACATTGACAACCGTTCTGTTAGATAGCTGCGTTTTGGATTTAGAAGCAGATATTTCCCTGTGCTTACTGCTGTTTCTTCCATATGCCGGTAATGGGCTGAAAACGCCTGTTTTGGGACTCTGCAGAGAATGTGTTTGCAGACTGCTGAATCCACACACGGGTTTAACTCTGGAAGTTGAGTGCACACATTGACAACCGTTCTGTTAGATAGCTGCGTTTTGGATTTAGAAGCAGATATTTCCCTGTGCTTACTGCTGTTTCTTCCATATGCCGGTAATGGGCTGAAAACGCCTGTTTTGGGACTCTGCAGAGAAAGTGTTTGCAGACTGCTGAATCCACACACGGGTTTAACTCTGGAAGTTGAGTGTACACATTGACAACCGTTCTGTTAGATAGCTGTGTTTTGGATTTAGAAGCAGATGTTTCCCTGTGCTTACTGCTGTTTCTTCCATATGCCGGTAATGGGCTGAAAACGCCTGTTTTGGGACTCTGCAGAGAAAGTGTTTGCAGACTGCTGAATCCACCCACGGGTTTAACTCTGGAAGTTGAGTGCACACATTGACAACCGTTCTGTTAGATAGCTGCGTTTTGGATTTAGAAGCAGATATTTCCCTGTGCTTAGTGCTGTTTCTTCCATATGCCGGTAATGGGCTGAAAACGCCTGTTTTGGGACTCTGCAGAGAATGTGTTTGCAGACTGCTGAATCCACACACGGGTTTAACTCTGGAAGTTGAGTGCACACATTGACAACCGTTCTGTTAGATAGCTGCGTTTTGGATTTAGAAGCCGATATTTCCCTGTGCTTACTGCTGTTTCTTCCATATGCCGGTAATGGGCTGAAAACGCCTGTTTTGGGACTCTGCAGAGAAAGTGTTTGCAGACTGCTGAATCCACACACGGGTTTAACTCTGGAAGTTGAGTGCACACATTGACAACCGTTCTGTTAGATAGCTGCGTTTTGGATTTAGAAGCAGATATTTCCCTGTGCTTACTGCTGTTTCTTCCATATGCCGGTAATGGGCTGAAAACGCCTGTTTTGGGACTCTGCAGAGAAAGTGTTTGCAGACTGCTGAATCCACACACGGGTTTAACTCTGGAAGTTGAGTGCACACATTGACAACCGTTCTGTTAGATAGCTGCGTTTTGGATTTAGAAGCAGATATTTCCCTGTGCTTACTGCTGTTTCTTCCATATGCCGGTAATGGGCTGAAAACGCCTGTTTTGGGACTCTGCAGAGAAAGTGTTTGCAGACTGCTGAATCCACACACGGGTTTAACTCTGGAAGTTGAGTGCACACATTGACAACCGTTCTGTTAGATAGCTGCGTTTTGGATTTAGAAGCAGATATTTCCCTGTGCTTACTGCTGTTTCTTCCATATGCCGGTAATGGGCTGAAAACGCCTGTTTTGGGACTCTGCAGAGAAAGTGTTTGCAGACTGCTGAATCCACACACGGGTTTAACTCTGGAAGTTGAGTGCACACATTGACAACCGTTCGGTTAGATAGCTGCGTTTTGGATTTAGAAGCAGATATTTCCCTGTGCTTACTGCTGTTTCTTCCATATGCCGGTAATGGGCTGAAAACGCCTGCTTTGGGACTCTGCAGAGAAAGTGTTTGCAGACTGCTGAATCCACACACGGGTTTAACTCTGGAAGTTGAGTGCACACATTGACAACCGTTCTGTTAGATAGCTGCGTTTTGGATTTAGAAGCAGATATTTCCCTGTGCTTACTGCTGTTTCTTCCATATGCCGTTAATGGGCTGAAAACGCCTGTTTTGGGACTCTGCAGAGAAAGTGTTTGCAGACTGCTGAATCCACACACGGGTTTAACTCTGGAAGTTGAGTGCACACATTGACAACCGTTCTGTTAGATAGCTGCGTTTTGGATTTAGAAGCAGATATTTCCCTGTGCTTACTGCTGTTTCTTCCATATGCCGGTAATGGGCTGAAAACCCCTGTTTTGGGACTCTGCAGAGAAAGTGTTTGCAGACTGCTGAATCCACAGACGGGTTTAACTCTGGAAGTTGAGTGCACACATTGACAACCGTTCTGTTAGATAGCTGCGTTTTGGATTTAGAAGCAGATATTTCCCTGTGCTTACTGCTGTTTCTTCCATATGCCGGTAATGGGCTGAAAACGCCTGTTTTGGGACTCTGCAGAGAAAGTGTTTGCAGACTGCTGAATCCACACACGGGTTTAACTCTGGAAGTTGAGTGCACACATTGACAACCGTTCTGTTAGATAGCTGCGTTTTAGATTTAGAAGCAGATATTTCCCTGTGCTTACTACTGTTTCTTCCATATGCCGGTAATGGGCTGAAAACGCCTGTTTTGGGACTCTGCAGAGAATGTGTTTGCAGACTGCTGAATCCACACACGGGTTTAACTCTGGAAGTTGAGTGCACACATTGACAACCGTTCTGTTAGATAGCTGCGTTTTGGATTTAGAAGCAGATATTTCCCTGTGCTTACTGCTGTTTCTTCCATATGCCGGTAATGGGCTGAAAACGCCTGTTTTGGGACTCTGCAGAGAAAGTGTTTGCAGACTGCTGAATCCACACACGGGTTTAACTCTGGAAGTTGAGTGTACACATTGACAACCGTTCTGTTAGATAGCTGCGTTTTGGATTTAGAAGCAGATGTTTCCCTGTGCTTACTGCTGTTTCTTCCATATGCCGGTAATGGGCTGAAAACGCCTGTTTTGGGACTCTGCAGAGAAAGTGTTTGCAGACTGCTGAATCCACCCACGGGTTTAACTCTGGAAGTTGAGTGCACACATTGACAACCGTTCTGTTAGATAGCTGCGTTTTGGATTTAGAAGCAGATATTTCCCTGTGCTTACTGCTGTTTCTTCCATATGCCGGTAATGGGCTGAAAACGCCTGTTTTGGGACTCTGCAGAGAATGTGTTTGCAGACTGCTGAATCCACACACGGGTTTAACTCTGGAAGTTGAGTGCACACATTGACAACCGTTCTGTTAGATAGCTGCGTTTTGGATTTAGAAGCAGATATTTCCCTGTGCTTACTGCTGTTTCTTCCATATGCCGGTAATGGGCTGAAAACGCCTGTTTTGGGACTCTGCAGAGAAAGTGTTTGCAGACTGCTGAATCCACACACGGGTTTAACTCTGGAAGTTGAGTGCACACATTGACAACCGTTCTGTTAGATAGCTGCGTTTTGGATTTAGAAGCAGATATTTCCCTGTGCTTACTGCTGTTTCTTCCATATGCCGGTAATGGGCTGAAAACGCCTGTTTTGGGACTCTGCAGAGAAAGTGTTTGCAGACTGCTGAATCCACACACGGGTTTAACTCTGGAAGTTGAGTGCACACATTGACAACCGTTCTGTTAGATAGCTGCGTTTTGGATTTAGAAGCAGATATTTCCCTGTGCTTACTGCTGTTTCTTCCATATGCCGGTAATGGGCTGAAAACGCCTGTTTTGGGACTCTGCAGAGAAAGTGTTTGCAGACTGCTGAATCCACACACGGGTTTAACTCTGGAAGTTGAGTGCACACATTGACAACCGTTCTGTTAGATAGCTGCGTTTTGGATTTAGAAGCAGATATTTCCCTGTGCTTACTGCTGTTTCTTCCATATGCCGGTAATGGGCTGAAAACGCCTGTTTTGGGACTCTGCAGAGAAAGTGTTTGCAGACTGCTGAATCCACACACGGGTTTAACTCTGGAAGTTGAGTGCACACATTGACAACCGTTCTGTTAGATAGCTGAGTTTTGGATTTAGAAGCAGATATTTCCCTGTGCTTACTGCTGTTTCTTCCATATGCCGGTAATGGGCTGAAAACGCCTGTTTTCGGACTCTGCAGAGAAAGTGTTTGCAGACTGCTGAATCCACACACGGGTTTAACTCTGGAAGTTGAGTGCACACATTGACAACCGTTCTGTTAGATAGCTGCGTTTTGGATTTAGAAGCAGATATTTCCCTGTGCTTACTGCTGTTTCTTCCGTATGCCGGTAATGGGCTGAAAACGCCTGGTTTGGGACTCTGCAGAGAAAGTGTTTGCAGACTGCTGAATCCACACACGGGTTTAACTCTGGAAGTTGAGTGCACACATTGACAACCGTTCTGTTAGATAGCTGCGTTTTGGATTTAGAAGCAGATATTTCCCTGTGCTTACTGCTGTTTCTTCCGTATGCCGGTAATGGGCTGAAAACGCCTGGTTTGGGACTCTGCAGAGAAAGTGTTTGCAGACTGCTGAATCCACACACGGGTTTAACTCTGGAAGTTGAGTGCACACATTGACAACCGTTCTGTTAGATAGCTGCGTTTTGGATTTAGAAGCAGATATTTCCCTGTGCTTACTGCTGTTTCTTCCATATGCCGGTAATGGGCTGAAAACGCCTGTTTTGGGACTCTGCAGAGAAAGTGTTTGCAGACTGCTGAATCCACACACGGGTTTAACTCTGGAAGTTGAGTGCACACATTGACAACCGTTCTGTTAGATAGCTGCGTTTTGGATTTAGAAGCAGATATTTCCCTGTGCTTACTGCTGTTTCTTCCATATGCCGGTAATGGGCTGAAAACGCCTGTTTTGGGACTCTGCAGAGAAAGTGTTTGCAGACTGCTGAATCCACACACGGGTTTAACTCTGGAAGTTGAGTGCACACATTGACAACCGTTCTGTTAGATAGCTGCGTTTTGGATTTAGAAGCAGATATTTCCCTGTGCTTACTGCTGTTTCTTCCATATGCCGGTAATGGGCTGAAAACGCCTGTTTTGGGACTCTGCAGAGAAAGTGTTTGCAGACTGCTGAATCCACACACGGGTTTAACTCTGGAAGTTGAGTGCACACATTGACAACCGTTCTGTTAGATAGCTGCGTTTTGGATTTAGAAGCAGATATTTCCCTGTGCTTACTGCTGTTTCTTCCATATGCCGGTAATGGGCTGAAAACGCCTGTTTTGGGACTCTGCAGAGAAAGTGTTTGCAGACTGCTGAATCCACACACAGGTTTAACTCTGGAAGTTGAGTGCACACATTGACAACCGTTCTGTTAAATAGCTGCGTTTTCGATTTAGAAGCAGATATTTCCCTGTGCTTACTGCTGTTTCTTCCATATGCCGGTAATGGGCTGAAAACGCCTGTTTTGGGACTCTGCAGAGAAAGTGTTTGCAGACTGCTGAATCCACACACGGGTTTAACTCTGGAAGTTGAGTGCACACATTGACAACCGTTCTGTTAGATAGCTGCGTTTTGGATTTAGAAGCAGATATTTCCCTGTGCTTACTGCTGTTTCTTCCATATGCCGGTAATGGGCTGAAAACGCCTGTTTGGGGACTCTGCAGAGAAAGTGTTTGCAGACTGCTGAATCCACACACGGGTTTAACTCTGGAAGTTGAGTGCACACATTGACAACCGTTCTGTTAGATAGCTGCGTTTTGGATTTAGAAGCAGATATTTCCCTGTGCTTACTGCTGTTTCTTCCATATGCCGGTAATGGGCTGAAAACGCCTGCTTTGGGACTCTGCAGAGAAAGTGTTTGCAGACTGCTGAATCCACACACGGGTTTAATTCTGGAAGTTGAGTGTACACATTGACAACCGTTCTGTTAGATAGCTGCGTTTTGGATTTAGAGGCAGATATTTCCCTGTGCTTACTGCTGTTTCTTCCATATGCCGGTAATGGGCTGAAAACGCCTGTTTTGGGACTCTGCAGAGAAAGTGTTTGCAGACTGCTGAATCCACACACGGGTTTAACTCTGGAAGTTGAGTGCACACATTGACAACCGTTCTGTTAGATAGCTGCGTTTTGGATTTAGAAGCAGATATTTCCCTGTGCTTACTGCTGTTTCTTCCATATGCCGGTAATGGGCTGAAAACGCCTGCTTTGGGACTCTGCAGAGAAAGTGTTTGCAGACTGCTGAATCCACACACGGGTTTAACTCTGGAAGTTGAGTGCACACATTGACAACTGTTCTGTTAGATAGCTGCGTTTTGGATTTAGAAGCAGATATTTCCCTGTGCTTACTGCTGTTTCTTCCATATGCCGGTAATGGGCTGAAAACGCCTGTTTTGGGACTCTGCAGAGAAAGTGTTTGCAGACTGCTGAATCCACACACGGGTTTAATTCTTGAAGTTGAGTGTACACATTGACAACCGTTCTGTTAGATAGCTGCGTTTTGGATTTAGAAGCAGATATTTCCCTGTGCTTACTGCTGTTTCTTCCATATGCCGGTAATGGGCTGAAAACGCCTGCTTTGGGACTCTGCAGAGAAAGTGTTTGCAGACTGCTGAATCCACACACGGGTTTAATTCTGGAAGTTGAGTGCACACATTGACAACCGTTCTGTTAGATAGCTGCGTTTTGGATTTAGAAGCAGATATTTCCCTGTGCTTACTGCTGTTTCTTCCATATGCCGGTAATGGGCTGAAAACGCCTGTTTTGGGACTCTGCAGAGAAAGTGTTTGCAGACTGCTGAATCCACACACGGGTTTAACTCTGGAAGTTGAGTGCACACATTGACAACCGTTCTGTTAGATAGCTGCGTTTTGGATTTAGAAGCAGATATTTCCCTGTGCTTACTGCTGTTTCTTCCATATGCCGGTAATGGGCTGAAAACGCCTGTTTGGGGACTCTGCAGAGAAAGTGTTTGCAGACTGCTGAATCCACACACGGGTTTAACTCTGGAAGTTGAGTGCACACATTGACAACCGTTCTGTTAGATAGCTGCGTTTTGGATTTAGAAGCAGATATTTCCCTGTGCTTACTGCTGTTTCTTCCATATGCCGGTAATGGGCTGAAAACGCCTGTTTTGGGACTCTGCAGAGAAAGTGTTTGCAGACTGCTGAATCCACACACGGGTTTAACTCTGGAAGTTGAGTGCACACATTGACAACCGTTCTGTTAGATAGCTGCGTTTTGGATTTAGAAGCAGATATTTCCCTGTGCTTACTGCTGTTTCTTCCATATGCCAGTAATGGGCTGAAAACGCCTGTTTTGGGACTCTGCAGAGAAAGTGTTTGCAGACTGCTGAATCCACACACGGGTTTAACTCTGGAAGTTGAGTGCACACATTGACAACCGTTCTGTTAGATAGCTGCGTTTTGGATTTAGAAGCAGATATTTCCCTGTGCTTACTGCTGTTTCTTCCATATGCCGGTAATGGGCTGAAAACGCCTGTTTGGGGACTCTGCAGAGAAAGTGTTTGCAGACTGCTGAATCCACACACGGGTTTAACTCTGGAAGTTGAGTGCACACATTGACAACCGTTCTGTTAGATAGCTGCGTTTTGGATTTAGAAGCAGATATTTCCCTGTGCTTACTGCTGTTTCTTCCATATGCCGGTAATGGGCTGAAAACGCCTGTTTTGGGACTCTGCAGAGAAAGTGTTTGCAGACTGCTGAATCCACACACAGGTTTAACTCTGGAAGTTGAGTGCACACATTGACAACCGTTCTGTTAAATAGCTGCGTTTTGGATTTAGAAGCAGATATTTCCCTGTGCTTACTGCTGTTTCTTCCATATGCCGGTAATGGGCTGAAAACGCCTGTTTTGGGACTCTGCAGAGAAAGTGTTTGCAGACTGCTGAATCCACACACGGGTTTAACTCTGGAAGTTGAGTGCACACATTGACAACCGTTCTGTTAGATAGCTGCGTTTTGGATTTAGAAGCAGATATTTCCCTGTGCTTACTGCTGTTTCTTCCATATGCCGGTAATGGGCTGAAAACGCCTGTTTGGGGACTCTGCAGAGAAAGTGTTTGCAGACTGCTGAATCCACACACAGGTTTAACTCTGGAAGTTGAGTGCACACATTGACAACCGTTCTGTTAGATAGCTGCGTTTTGGATTTAGAAGCAGATATTTCCCTGTGCTTACTGCTGTTTCTTCCATATGCCGGTAATGGGCTGAAAACGCCTGTTTTGGGACTCTGCAGAGAAAGTGTTTGCAGACTGCTGAATCCACACACGGGTTTAACTCTGGAAGTTGAGTGCACACATTGACAACCGTTCTGTTAGATAGCTGCGTTTTGGATTTAGAAGCAGATATTTCCCTGTGCTTACTGCTGTTTCTTCCATATGCCGGTAATGGGCTGAAAACGCCTGCTTTGGGACTCTGCAGAGAAAGTGTTTGCAGACTGCTGAATCCACACACGGGTTTAACTCTGGAAGTTGAGTGCACACATTGACAACCGTTCTGTTAGATAGCTGCGTTTTGGATTTAGAAGCAGATATTTCCCTGTGCTTACTGCTGTTTCTTCCATATGCCGGTAATGGGCTGAAAACGCCTGTTTTGGGACTCTGCAGAGAATGTGTTTGCAGACTGCTGAATCCACACACGGGTTTAACTCTGGAAGTTGAGTGCACACATTGACAACCGTTCTGTTACATAGCTGCGTTTTGGATTTAGAAGCAGATATTTCCCTGTGCTTACTGCTGTTTCTTCCATATGCCGGTAATGGGCTGAAAACGCCTGTTTTGGGACTCTGCAGAGAAAGTGTTTGCAGACTGCTGAATCCACACACGGGTTTAACTCTGGAAGTTGAGTGCACACATTGACAACCGTTCTGTTAGATAGCTGCGTTTTGGATTTAGAAGCAGATATTTCCCTGTGCTTTCTGCTGTTTCTTCCATATGCCGGTAATGGGCTGAAAACGCCTGTTTGGGGACTCTGCAGAGAAAGTGTTTGCAGACTGCTGAATCCACACACGGGTTTAACTCTGGAAGTTGAGTGCACACATTGACAACCGTTCTGTTAGATAGCTGCGTTTGGGATTTAGAAGCAGATATTTCCCTGTGCTTACTGCTGTTTCTTCCATATGCCGGTAATGGGCTGAAAACGCCTGCTTTGGGACTCTGCAGAGAAAGTGTTTGCAGACTGCTGAATCCACACACGGGTTTAATTCTGGAAGTTGAGTGTACACATTGACAACCGTTCTGTTAGATTGCTGCGTTTTGGATTTAGAAGCAGATATTTCCCTGTGCTTACTGCTGTTTCTTCCATATGCCGGTAATGGGCTGAAAACGCCTGTTTGGGGACTCTGCAGAGAAAGTGTTTGCAGACTGCTGAATCCACACACGGGTTTAACTCTGGAAGTTGAGTGCACACATTGACAACCGTTCTGTTAGATAGCTGCGTTTTGGATTTAGAAGCAGATATTTCCCTGTGCTTACTGCTGTTTCTTCCATATGCCGGTAATGGGGTGAAAACGCCTGCTTTGGGACTCTGCAGAGAAAGTGTTTGCAGACTGCTGAATCCACACACGGGTTTAACTCTGGAAGTTGAGTGCACACATTGACAACCGTTCTGTTAGATAGCTGCGTTTTGGATTTAGAAGCAGATATTTCCCTGTGCTTACTGCTGTTTCTTCCATATGCCGGTAATGGGCTGAAAACGCCTGCTTTGGGACTCTGCAGAGAAAGTGTTTGCAGACTGCTGAATCCACACACAGGTTTAACTCTGGAAGTTGAGTGCACACATCGACAACCGTTCTGTTAGATAGCTGCGTTTTGGATTTAGAAGCAGATATTTCCCTGTGCTTACTGCTGTTTCTTCCATATGCCGGTAATGGGCTGAAAACGCCTGTTTTGGGACTCTGCAGAGAAAGTGTTTGCAGACTGCTGAATCCACACACGGGTTTAACTCTGGAAGTTGAGTGCACACATTGACAACCGTTCTGTTAGATAGCTGCGTTTTGGATTTAGAAGCAGATATTTCCCTGTGCTTACTGCTGTTTCTTCCATATGCCGGTAATGGGCTGAAAACCCCTGTTTTGGGACTCTGCAGAGAAAGTGTTTGCAGACTGCTGAATCCACAGACGGGTTTAACTCTGGAAGTTGAGTGCACACATTGACAACCGTTCTGTTAGATAGCTGCGTTTTGGATTTAGAAGCAGATATTTCCCTGTGCTTACTGCTGTTTCTTCCATATGCCGGTAATGGGCTGAAAACGCCTGTTTGGGGACTCTGCAGATAATGTGTTTGCAGACTGCTGAATCCACACACGGGTTTAACTCTGGAAGTTGAGTGCACACATTGACAACCGTTCTGTTAGATAGCTGCGTTTTGGATTTAGAAGCAGATATTTCCCTGTGCTTACTGCTGTTTCTTCCATATGCCGGTAATGGGCTGAAAACGCCTGTTTTGGGACTCTGCAGAGAAAGTGTTTGCAGACTGCTGAATCCACACACGGGTTTAACTCTGGAAGTTGAGTGCACACATTGACAACCGTTCTGTTAGATAGCTGCGTTTTGGATTTAGAAGCAGATATTTCCCTGTGCTTACTGCTGTTTCTTCCATATGCCGGTAATGGGCTGAAAACGCCTGTTTTGGGACTCTGCAGAGAAAGTGTTTGCAGACTGCTGAATCCACACACGGGTTTAACTCTGGAAGTTGAGTGCACACATTGACAACCGTTCTGTTAGATAGCTGCGTTTTGGATTTAGAAGCAGATATTTCCCTGTGCTTACTGCTGTTTCTTCCATATGCCGGTAATGGGCTGAAAACGCCTGTTTGGGGACTCTGCAGAGAAAGTGTTTGCAGACTGCTGAATCCACACACGGGTTTAACTCTGGAAGTTGAGTGCACACATTGACAACCGTTCTGTTAGATAGCTGCGTTTTGGATTTAGAAGCAGAAATTTCCCTGTGCTTACTGCTGTTTCTTCCATATGCCGGTAATGGGCTGAAAACGCCTGTTTTGGGACTCTGCAGAGAAAGTGTTTGCAGACTGCTGAATCCACACACGGGTTTAACTCTGGAAGTTGAGTGCACACATTGACAACCGTTCTGTTAGATAGCTGAGTTTTGGATTTAGAAGCAGATATTTCCCTGTGCTTACTGCTGTTTCTTCCATATGCCGGTAATGGGCTGAAAACGCCTGTTTTCGGACTCTGCAGAGAAAGTGTTTGCAGACTGCTGAATCCACACACGGGTTTAACTCTGGAAGTTGAGTGCACACATTGACAACCGTTCTGTTAGATAGCTGCGTTTTGGATTTAGAAGCAGATATTTCCCTGTGCTTACTGCTGTTTCTTCCATATGCCGGTAATGGGCTGAAAACGCCTGTTTTGGGACTCTGCAGAGAAAGTGTTTGCAGACTGCTGAATCCACACACGGGTTTAACTCTGGAAGTTGAGTGCACACATTGACAACCGTTCTGTTAGATAGCTGCGTTTTGGATTTAGAAGCAGATATTTCCCTGTGCTTACTGCTGTTTCTTCCATATGCCAGTAATGGGCTGAAAACGCCTGTTTTGGGACTCTGCAGAGAAAGTGTTTGCAGACTGCTGAATCCACACACGGGTTTAACTCTGGAAGTTGAGTGCACACATTGACAACCGTTCTGTTAGATAGCTGCGTTTTGGATTTAGAAGCAGATATTTCCCTGTGCTTACTGCTGTTTCTTCCATATGCCGGTAATGGGCTGAAAACGCCTGTTTGGGGACTCTGCAGAGAAAGTGTTTGCAGACTGCTGAATCCACACACGGGTTTAACTCTGGAAGTTGAGTGCACACATTGACAACCGTTCTGTTAGATAGCTGCGTTTTGGATTTAGAAGCAGATATTTCCCTGTGCTTACTGCTGTTTCTTCCATATGCCGGTAATGGGCTGAAAACGCCTGTTTTGGGACTCTGCAGAGAAAGTGTTTGCAGACTGCTGAATCCACACACGGGTTTAACTCTGGAAGTTGAGTGCACACATTGACAACCGTTCTGTTACATAGCTGCGTTTTGGATTTAGAAGCAGATATTTCCCTGTGCTTACTGCTGTTTCTTCCATATGCCGGTAATGGGCTGAAAACGCCTGTTTTGGGACTCTGCAGAGAAAGTGTTTGCAGACTGCTGAATCCACACACGGGTTTAACTCTGGAAGTTGAGTGCACACATTGACAACCGTTCTGTTAGATAGCTGCGTTTTGGATTTAGAAGCAGATATTTCCCTGTGCTTACTGCTGTTTCTTCCATATGCCGGTAATGGGCTGAAAACGCCTGTTTGGGGACTCTGCAGAGAAAGTGTTTGCAGACTGCTGAATCCACACACAGGTTTAACTCTGGAAGTTGAGTGCACACATTGACAACCGTTCTGTTAGATAGCTGCGTTTTGGATTTAGAAGCAGATATTTCCCTGTGCTTACTGCTGTTTCTTCCATATGCCGGTAATGGGCTGAAAACGCCTGCTTTGGGACTCTGCAGAGAAAGTGTTTGCAGACTGCTGAATCCACACACGGGTTTAACTCTGGAAGTTGAGTGCACACATTGACAACCGTTCTGTTAGATAGCTGCGTTTTGGATTTAGAAGCAGATATTTCCCTGTGCTTACTGCTGTTTCTTCCATATGCCGGTAATGGGCTGAAAACGCCTGCTTTGGGACTCTGCAGAGAAAGTGTTTGCAGACTGCTGAATCCACACACGGGTTTAACTCTGGAAGTTGAGTGCACACATTGACAACCGTTCTGTTAGATAGCTGCGTTTTGGATTTAGAAGCAGATATTTCCCTGTGCTTACTGCTGTTTCTTCCATATGCCGGTAATGGGCTGAAAACGCCTGCTTTGGGACTCTGCAGAGAATGTGTTTGCAGACTGCTGAATCCACACACGGGTTTAACTCTGGAAGTTGAGTGCACACATTGACAACCGTTCTGTTACATAGCTGCGTTTTGGATTTAGAAGCAGATATTTCCCTGTGCTTACTGCTGTTTCTTCCATATGCCGGTAATGGGCTGAAAACGCCTGTTTTGGGACTCTGCAGAGAAAGTGTTTGCAGACTGCTGAATCCACACACGGGTTTAACTCTGGAAGTTGAGTGCACACATTGACAACCGTTCTGTTAGATAGCTGCGTTTTGGATTTAGAAGCAGATATTTCCCTGTGCTTTCTGCTGTTTCTTCCATATGCCGGTAATGGGCTGAAAACGCCTGTTTGGGGACTCTGCAGAGAAAGTGTTTGCAGACTGCTGAATCCACACACGGGTTTAACTCTGGAAGTTGAGTGCACACATTGACAACCGTTCTGTTAGATAGCTGCGTTTGGGATTTAGAAGCAGATATTTCCCTGTGCTTACTGCTGTTTCTTCCATATGCCGGTAATGGGCTGAAAACGCCTGCTTTGGGACTCTGCAGAGAAAGTGTTTGCAGACTGCTGAATCCACACACGGGTTTAATTCTGGAAGTTGAGTGTACACATTGACAACCGTTCTGTTAGATTGCTGCGTTTTGGATTTAGAAGCAGATATTTCCCTGTGCTTACTGCTGTTTCTTCCATATGCCGGTAATGGGCTGAAAACGCCTGTTTGGGGACTCTGCAGAGAAAGTGTTTGCAGACTGCTGAATCCACACACGGGTTTAACTCTGGAAGTTGAGTGCACACATTGACAACCGTTCTGTTAGATAGCTGCGTTTTGGATTTAGAAGCAGATATTTCCCTGTGCTTACTGCTGTTTCTTCCATATGCCGGTAATGGGGTGAAAACGCCTGCTTTGGGACTCTGCAGAGAAAGTGTTTGCAGACTGCTGAATCCACACACGGGTTTAACTCTGGAAGTTGAGTGCACACATTGACAACCGTTCTGTTAGATAGCTGCGTTTTGGATTTAGAAGCAGATATTTCCCTGTGCTTACTGCTGTTTCTTCCATATGCCGGTAATGGGCTGAAAACGCCTGCTTTGGGACTCTGCAGAGAAAGTGTTTGCAGACTGCTGAATCCACACACGGGTTTAATTCTGGAAGTTGAGTGTACACATTGACAACCGTTCTGTTAGATTGCTGCGTTTTGGATTTAGAAGCAGATATTTCCCTGTGCTTACTGCTGTTTCTTCCATATGCCGGTAATGGGCTGAAAACGCCTGTTTGGGGACTCTGCAGAGAAAGTGTTTGCAGACTGCTGAATCCACACACGGGTTTAACTCTGGAAGTTGAGTGCACACATTGACAACCGTTCTGTTAGATAGCTGCGTTTTGGATTTAGAAGCAGATATTTCCCTGTGCTTACTGCTGTTTCTTCCATATGCCGGTAATGGGGTGAAAACGCCTGCTTTGGGACTCTGCAGAGAAAGTGTTTGCAGACTGCTGAATCCACACACGGGTTTAACTCTGGAAGTTGAGTGCACACATTGACAACCGTTCTGTTAGATAGCTGCGTTTTGGATTTAGAAGCAGATATTTCCCTGTGCTTACTGCTGTTTCTTCCATATGCCGGTAATGGGCTGAAAACGCCTGTTTTGGGACTCTGCAGAGAAAGTGTTTGCAGACTGCTGAATCCACACACGGGTTTAACTCTGGAAGTTGAGTGCACACATTGACAACCGTTCTGTTAGATAGCTGCGTTTTGGATTTAGAAGCAGATATTTCCCTGTGCTTACTGCTGTTTCTTCCATATGCCGGTAATGGGCTGAAAACGCCTGGTTTGGGACTCTGCAGAGAAAGTGTTTGCAGACTGCTGAATCCACACACGGGTTTAACTCTGGAAGTTGAGTGCACACATTGACAACCGTTCTGTTAGATAGCTGCGTTTTGGATTTAGAAGCAGATATTTCCCTGTGCTTACTGCTGTTTCTTCCGTATGCCGGTAATGGGCTGAAAACGCCTGTTTTGGGACTCTGCAGAGAAAGTGTTTGCAGACTGCTGAATCCACACACGGGTTTAATTCTGGAAGTTGAGTGCACACATTGACAACCGTTCTGTTAGATAGCTGCGTTTTGGATTTAGAAGCAGATATTTCCCTGTGCTTACTGCTGTTTCTTCCATATGCCGGTAATGGGCTGAAAACGCCTGTTTTGGGACTCTGCAGAGAAAGTGTTTGCAGACTGCTGAATCCACACACGGGTTTAACTCTGGAAGTTGAGTGCACACATTGACAACCGTTCTGTTAGATAGCTGCGTTTTGGATTTAGAAGCAGATATTTCCCTGTGCTTACTGCTGTTTCTTCCATATGCCGGTAATGGGCTGAAAACGCCTGCTTTGGGACTCTGCAGAGAAAGTGTTTGCAGACTGCTGAATCCACACACAGGTTTAACTCTGGAAGTTGAGTGCACACATTGACAACCGTTCTGTTAGATAGCTGCGTTTTGGATTTAGAAGCAGATATTTCCCTGTGCTTACTGCTGTTTCTTCCATATGCCGGTAATGGGCTGAAAACGCCTGTTTTGGGACTCTGCAGAGAAAGTGTTTGCAGACTGCTGAATCCACACACGGGTTTAACTCTGGAAGTTGAGTGCACACATTGACAACCGTTCTGTTAGATAGCTGCGTTTTGGATTTAGAAGCAGATATTTCCCTGTGCTTACTGCTGTTTCTTCCATATGCCGGTAATGGGCTGAAAACCCCTGTTTTGGGACTCTGCAGAGAAAGTGTTTGCAGACTGCTGAATCCACAGACGGGTTTAACTCTGGAAGTTGAGTGCACACATTGACAACCGTTCTGTTAGATAGCTGCGTTTTGGATTTAGAAGCAGATATTTCCCTGTGCTTACTGCTGTTTCTTCCATATGCCGGTAATGGGCTGAAAACGCCTGTTTGGGGACTCTGCAGATAATGTGTTTGCAGACTGCCGAATCCACACACGGGTTTAACTCTGGAAGTTGAGTGCACACATTGACAACCGTTCTGTTAGATAGCTGCGTTTTGGATTTAGAAGCAGATATTTCCCTGTGCTTACTGCTGTTTCTTCCATATGCCGGTAATGGGCTGAAAACGCCTGTTTTGGGACTCTGCAGAGAAAGTGTTTGCAGACTGCTGAATCCACACACGGGTTTAACTCTGGAAGTTGAGTGCACACATTGACAACCGTTCTGTTAGATAGCTGCGTTTTGGATTTAGAAGCAGATATTTCCCTGTGCTTACTGCTGTTTCTTCCATATGCCGGTAATGGGCTGAAAACGCCTGTTTTGGGACTCTGCAGAGAAAGTGTTTGCAGACTGCTGAATCCACACACGGGTTTAACTCTGGAAGTTGAGTGCACACATTGACAACCGTTCTGTTAGATAGCTGCGTTTTGGATTTAGAAGCAGATATTTCCCTGTGCTTACTGCTGTTTCTTCCATATGCCGGTAATGGGCTGAAAACGCCTGTTTGGGGACTCTGCAGAGAAAGTGTTTGCAGACTGCTGAATCCACACACGGGTTTAACTCTGGAAGTTGAGTGCACACATTGACAACCGTTCTGTTAGATAGCTGCGTTTTGGATTTAGAAGCAGATATTTCCCTGTGCTTACTGCTGTTTCTTCCATATGCCGGTAATGGGCTGAAAACGCCTGTTTTGGGACTCTGCAGAGAAAGTGTTTGCAGACTGCTGAATCCACACACGGGTTTAACTCTGGAAGTTGAGTGCACACATTGACAACCGTTCTGTTAGATAGCTGAGTTTTGGATTTAGAAGCAGATATTTCCCTGTGCTTACTGCTGTTTCTTCCATATGCCGGTAATGGGCTGAAAACGCCTGTTTTCGGACTCTGCAGAGAAAGTGTTTGCAGACTGCTGAATCCACACACGGGTTTAACTCTGGAAGTTGAGTGCACACATTGACAACCGTTCTGTTAGATAGCTGCGTTTTGGATTTAGAAGCAGATATTTCCCTGTGCTTACTGCTGTTTCTTCCATATGCCGGTAATGGGCTGAAAACGCCTGTTTTGGGACTCTGCAGAGAAAGTGTTTGCAGACTGCTGAATCCACACACGGGTTTAACTCTGGAAGTTGAGTGCACACATTGACAACCGTTCTGTTAGATAGCTGCGTTTTGGATTTAGAAGCCGATATTTCCCTGTGCTTACTGCTGTTTCTTCCATATGCCGGTAATGGGCTGAAAACGCCTGCTTTGGAACTCTGCAGAGAAAGTGTTTGCAGACTGCTGAATCCACACACGGGTTTAACTCTGGAAGTTGAGTGCACACATTGACAACCGTTCTGTTAGATAGCTGCGTTTTGGATTTAGAAGCAGATATTTCCCTGTGCTTACTGCTGTTTCTTCCATATGCCGGTAATGGGCTGAAAACCCCTGTTTGGGGACTCTGCAGAGAAAGTGTTTGCAGACTGCTGAATCCACACACGGGTTTAACTCTGGAAGTTGAGTGCACACATTGACAACCGTTCTGTTAGATAGCTGCGTTTTGGATTTAGAAGCAGATATTTCCCTGTGCTTACTGCTGTTTCTTCCATATGCCGGTAATGGGCTGAAAACGCCTGTTTTGGGACTCTGCAGAGAAAGTGTTTGCAGACTGCTGAATCCACACACGGGTTTAACTCTGGAAGTTGAGTGCACACATTGACAACCGTTCTGTTAGATAGCTGCGTTTTGGATTTAGAAGCAGATATTTCCCTGTGCTTACTGCTGTTTCTTCCATATGCCGGTAATGGGCTGAAAACGCCAGTTTGGGGACTCTGCAGAGAAAGTGTTTGCAGACTGCTGAATCCACACACGGGTTTAACTCTGGAAGTTGAGTGCACACATTGACAACCGTTCTGTTAGATAGCTGCGTTTTGGATTTAGAAGCAGATATTTCCCTGTGCTTACTGCTGTTTCTTCCATATGCCGGTAATGGGCTGAAAACGCCTGTTTGGGGACTCTGCAGAGAAAGTGTTTGCAGACTGCTGAATCCACACACGGGTTTAACTCTGGAAGTTGAGTGCACACATTGACAACCGTTCTGTTAGATAGCTGCGTTTTGGATTTAGAAGCAGATATTTCCCTGTGCTTACTGCTGTTTCTTCCATATGCCGGTAATGGGCTGAAAACGCCTGTTTTGGGACTCTGCAGAGAAAGTGTTTGCAGACTGCTGAATCCACACACGGGTTTAACTCTGGAAGTTGAGTGCACACATTGACAACCGTTCTGTTAGATAGCTGCGTTTTGGATTTAGAAGCAGATATTTCCCTGTGCTTACTGCTGTTTCTTCCATATGCCGGTAATGGGCTGAAAACGCCTGTTTTGGGACTCTGCAGAGAAAGTGTTTGCAGACTGCTGAATCCACACACGGGTTTAACTCTGGAAGTTGAGTGCACACATTGACAACCGTTCTGTTAGATAGCTGCGTTTTGGATTTAGAAGCAGATATTTCCCTGTGCTTACTGCTGTTTCTTCCATATGCCGGTAATGGGCTGAAAACGCCTGTTTGGGGACTCTGCAGAGAAAGTGTTTGCAGACTGCTGAATCCACACACGGGTTTAACTCTGGAAGTTGAGTGCACACATTGACAACCGTTCTGTTAGATAGCTGCGTTTTGGATTTAGAAGCAGATATTTCCCTGTGCTTACTGCTGTTTCTTCCATATGCCGGTAATGGGCTGAAAACGCCTGCTTTGGGACTCTGCAGAGAAAGTGTTTGCAGACTGCTGAATCCACACACGGGTTTAATTCTGGAAGTTGAGTGTACACATTGACAACCGTTCTGTTAGATTGCTGCGTTTTGGATTTAGAAGCAGATATTTCCCTGTGCTTACTGCTGTTTCTTCCATATGCCGGTAATGGGCTGAAAACGCCTGTTTGGGGACTCTGCAGAGAAAGTGTTTGCAGACTGCTGAATCCACACACGGGTTTAACTCTGGAAGTTGAGTGCACACATTGACAACCGTTCTGTTAGATAGCTGCGTTTTGGATTTAGAAGCAGATATTTCCCTGTGCTTACTGCTGTTTCTTCCATATGCCGGTAATGGGCTGAAAACGCCTGCTTTGGGACTCTGCAGAGAAAGTGTTTGCAGACTGCTGAATCCACACACAGGTTTAACTCTGGAAGTTGAGTGCACACATCGACAACCGTTCTGTTAGATAGCTGCGTTTTGGATTTAGAAGCAGATATTTCCCTGTGCTTACTGCTGTTTCTTCCATATGCCGGTAATGGGCTGAAAACGCCTGTTTTGGGACTCTGCAGAGAAAGTGTTTGCAGACTGCTGAATCCACACACGGGTTTAACTCTGGAAGTTGAGTGCACACATTGACAACCGTTCTGTTAGATAGCTGCGTTTTGGATTTAGAAGCAGATATTTCCCTGTGCTTACTGCTGTTTCTTCCATATGCCGGTAATGGGCTGAAAACCCCTGTTTTGGGACTCTGCAGAGAAAGTGTTTGCAGACTGCTGAATCCACACACGGGTTTAACTCTGGAAGTTGAGTGCACACATTGACAACCGTTCTGTTAGATAGCTGCGTTTTGGATTTAGAAGCAGATATTTCCCTGTGCTTACTGCTGTTTCTTCCATATGCCGGTAATGGGCTGAAAACGCCTGTTTGGGGACTCTGCAGATAATGTGTTTGCAGACTGCTGAATCCACACACGGGTTTAACTCTGGAAGTTGAGTGCACACATTGACAACCGTTCTGTTAGATAGCTGCGTTTTGGATTTAGAAGCAGATATTTCCCTGTGCTTACTGCTGTTTCTTCCATATGCCGGTAATGGGCTGAAAACGCCTGTTTTGGGACTCTGCAGAGAAAGTGTTTGCAGACTGCTGAATCCACACACGGGTTTAACTCTGGAAGTTGAGTGCACACATTGACAACCGTTCTGTTAGATAGCTGCGTTTTGGATTTAGAAGCAGATATTTCCCTGTGCTTACTGCTGTTTCTTCCATATGCCGGTAATGGGCTGAAAACGCCTGTTTTGGGACTCTGCAGAGAAAGTGTTTGCAGACTGCTGAATCCACACACGGGTTTAACTCTGGAAGTTGAGTGCACACATTGACAACCGTTCTGTTAGATAGCTGCGTTTTGGATTTAGAAGCAGATATTTCCCTGTGCTTACTGCTGTTTCTTCCATATGCCGGTAATGGGCTGAAAACGCCTGTTTGGGGACTCTGCAGAGAAAGTGTTTGCAGACTGCTGAATCCACACACGGGTTTAACTCTGGAAGTTGAGTGCACACATTGACAACCGTTCTGTTAGATAGCTGAGTTTTGGATTTAGAAGCAGATATTTCCCTGTGCTTACTGCTGTTTCTTCCATATGCCGGTAATGGGCTGAAAACGCCTGTTTTCGGACTCTGCAGAGAAAGTGTTTGCAGACTGCTGAATCCACACACGGGTTTAACTCTGGAAGTTGAGTGCACACATTGACAACCGTTCTGTTAGATAGCTGCGTTTTGGATTTAGAAGCAGATATTTCCCTGTGCTTACTGCTGTTTCTTCCATATGCCGGTAATGGGCTGAAAACGCCTGTTTTGGGACTCTGCAGAGAAAGTGTTTGCAGACTGCTGAATCCACACACGGGTTTAACTCTGGAAGTTGAGTGCACACATTGACAACCGTTCTGTTAGATAGCTGCGTTTTGGATTTAGAAGCAGATATTTCCCTGTGCTTACTGCTGTTTCTTCCATATGCCAGTAATGGGCTGAAAACGCCTGTTTTGGGACTCTGCAGAGAAAGTGTTTGCAGACTGCTGAATCCACACACGGGTTTAACTCTGGAAGTTGAGTGCACACATTGACAACCGTTCTGTTAGATAGCTGCGTTTTGGATTTAGAAGCAGATATTTCCCTGTGCTTACTGCTGTTTCTTCCATATGCCGGTAATGGGCTGAAAACGCCTGTTTGGGGACTCTGCAGAGAAAGTGTTTGCAGACTGCTGAATCCACACACGGGTTTAACTCTGGAAGTTGAGTGCACACATTGACAACCGTTCTGTTAGATAGCTGCGTTTTGGATTTAGAAGCAGATATTTCCCTGTGCTTACTGCTGTTTCTTCCATATGCCGGTAATGGGCTGAAAACGCCTGTTTTGGGACTCTGCAGAGAAAGTGTTTGCAGACTGCTGAATCCACACACGGGTTTAACTCTGGAAGTTGAGTGCACACATTGACAACCGTTCTGTTAAATAGCTGCGTTTTGGATTTAGAAGCAGATATTTCCCTGTGCTTACTGCTGTTTCTTCCATATGCCGGTAATGGGCTGAAAACGCCTGTTTTGGGACTCTGCAGAGAAAGTGTTTGCAGACTGCTGAATCCACACACGGGTTTAACTCTGGAAGTTGAGTGCACACATTGACAACCGTTCTGTTAGATAGCTGCGTTTTGGATTTAGAAGCAGATATTTCCCTGTGCTTACTGCTGTTTCTTCCATATGCCGGTAATGGGCTGAAAACGCCTGTTTGGGGACTCTGCAGAGAAAGTGTTTGCAGACTGCTGAATCCACACACAGGTTTAACTCTGGAAGTTGAGTGCACACATTGACAACCGTTCTGTTAGATAGCTGCGTTTTGGATTTAGAAGCAGATATTTCCCTGTGCTTACTGCTGTTTCTTCCATATGCCGGTAATGGGCTGAAAACGCCTGCTTTGGGACTCTGCAGAGAAAGTGTTTGCAGACTGCTGAATCCACACACGGGTTTAACTCTGGAAGTTGAGTGCACACATTGACAACCGTTCTGTTAGATAGCTGCGTTTTGGATTTAGAAGCAGATATTTCCCTGTGCTTACTGCTGTTTCTTCCATATGCCGGTAATGGGCTGAAAACGCCTGCTTTGGGACTCTGCAGAGAAAGTGTTTGCAGACTGCTGAATCCACACACGGGTTTAACTCTGGAAGTTGAGTGCACACATTGACAACCGTTCTGTTAGATAGCTGCGTTTTGGATTTAGAAGCAGATATTTCCCTGTGCTTACTGCTGTTTCTTCCATATGCCGGTAATGGGCTGAAAACGCCTGCTTTGGGACTCTGCAGAGAATGTGTTTGCAGACTGCTGAATCCACACACGGGTTTAACTCTGGAAGTTGAGTGCACACATTGACAACCGTTCTGTTACATAGCTGCGTTTTGGATTTAGAAGCAGATATTTCCCTGTGCTTACTGCTGTTTCTTCCATATGCCGGTAATGGGCTGAAAACGCCTGTTTTGGGACTCTGCAGAGAAAGTGTTTGCAGACTGCTGAATCCACACACGGGTTTAACTCTGGAAGTTGAGTGCACACATTGACAACCGTTCTGTTAGATAGCTGCGTTTTGGATTTAGAAGCAGATATTTCCCTGTGCTTTCTGCTGTTTCTTCCATATGCCGGTAATGGGCTGAAAACGCCTGTTTGGGGACTCTGCAGAGAAAGTGTTTGCAGACTGCTGAATCCACACACGGGTTTAACTCTGGAAGTTGAGTGCACACATTGACAACCGTTCTGTTAGATAGCTGCGTTTGGGATTTAGAAGCAGATATTTCCCTGTGCTTACTGCTGTTTCTTCCATATGCCGGTAATGGGCTGAAAACGCCTGCTTTGGGACTCTGCAGAGAAAGTGTTTGCAGACTGCTGAATCCACACACGGGTTTAATTCTGGAAGTTGAGTGTACACATTGACAACCGTTCTGTTAGATTGCTGCGTTTTGGATTTAGAAGCAGATATTTCCCTGTGCTTACTGCTGTTTCTTCCATATGCCGGTAATGGGCTGAAAACGCCTGTTTGGGGACTCTGCAGAGAAAGTGTTTGCAGACTGCTGAATCCACACACGGGTTTAACTCTGGAAGTTGAGTGCACACATTGACAACCGTTCTGTTAGATAGCTGCGTTTTGGATTTAGAAGCAGATATTTCCCTGTGCTTACTGCTGTTTCTTCCATATGCCGGTAATGGGGTGAAAACGCCTGCTTTGGGACTCTGCAGAGAAAGTGTTTGCAGACTGCTGAATCCACACACGGGTTTAACTCTGGAAGTTGAGTGCACACATTGACAACCGTTCTGTTAGATAGCTGCGTTTTGGATTTAGAAGCAGATATTTCCCTGTGCTTACTGCTGTTTCTTCCATATGCCGGTAATGGGCTGAAAACGCCTGCTTTGGGACTCTGCAGAGAAAGTGTTTGCAGACTGCTGAATCCACACACGGGTTTAATTCTGGAAGTTGAGTGTACACATTGACAACCGTTCTGTTAGATTGCTGCGTTTTGGATTTAGAAGCAGATATTTCCCTGTGCTTACTGCTGTTTCTTCCATATGCCGGTAATGGGCTGAAAACGCCTGTTTGGGGACTCTGCAGAGAAAGTGTTTGCAGACTGCTGAATCCACACACGGGTTTAACTCTGGAAGTTGAGTGCACACATTGACAACCGTTCTGTTAGATAGCTGCGTTTTGGATTTAGAAGCAGATATTTCCCTGTGCTTACTGCTGTTTCTTCCATATGCCGGTAATGGGGTGAAAACGCCTGCTTTGGGACTCTGCAGAGAAAGTGTTTGCAGACTGCTGAATCCACACACGGGTTTAACTCTGGAAGTTGAGTGCACACATTGACAACCGTTCTGTTAGATAGCTGCGTTTTGGATTTAGAAGCAGATATTTCCCTGTGCTTACTGCTGTTTCTTCCATATGCCGGTAATGGGCTGAAAACGCCTGTTTTGGGACTCTGCAGAGAAAGTGTTTGCAGACTGCTGAATCCACACACGGGTTTAACTCTGGAAGTTGAGTGCACACATTGACAACCGTTCTGTTAGATAGCTGCGTTTTGGATTTAGAAGCAGATATTTCCCTGTGCTTACTGCTGTTTCTTCCATATGCCGGTAATGGGCTGAAAACGCCTGGTTTGGGACTCTGCAGAGAAAGTGTTTGCAGACTGCTGAATCCACACACGGGTTTAACTCTGGAAGTTGAGTGCACACATTGACAACCGTTCTGTTAGATAGCTGCGTTTTGGATTTAGAAGCAGATATTTCCCTGTGCTTACTGCTGTTTCTTCCGTATGCCGGTAATGGGCTGAAAACGCCTGTTTTGGGACTCTGCAGAGAAAGTGTTTGCAGACTGCTGAATCCACACACGGGTTTAATTCTGGAAGTTGAGTGCACACATTGACAACCGTTCTGTTAGATAGCTGCGTTTTGGATTTAGAAGCAGATATTTCCCTGTGCTTACTGCTGTTTCTTCCATATGCCGGTAATGGGCTGAAAACGCCTGTTTTGGGACTCTGCAGAGAAAGTGTTTGCAGACTGCTGAATCCACACACGGGTTTAACTCTGGAAGTTGAGTGCACACATTGACAACCGTTCTGTTAGATAGCTGCGTTTTGGATTTAGAAGCAGATATTTCCCTGTGCTTACTGCTGTTTCTTCCATATGCCGGTAATGGGCTGAAAACGCCTGCTTTGGGACTCTGCAGAGAAAGTGTTTGCAGACTGCTGAATCCACACACAGGTTTAACTCTGGAAGTTGAGTGCACACATTGACAACCGTTCTGTTAGATAGCTGCGTTTTGGATTTAGAAGCAGATATTTCCCTGTGCTTACTGCTGTTTCTTCCATATGCCGGTAATGGGCTGAAAACGCCTGTTTTGGGACTCTGCAGAGAAAGTGTTTGCAGACTGCTGAATCCACACACGGGTTTAACTCTGGAAGTTGAGTGCACACATTGACAACCGTTCTGTTAGATAGCTGCGTTTTGGATTTAGAAGCAGATATTTCCCTGTGCTTACTGCTGTTTCTTCCATATGCCGGTAATGGGCTGAAAACCCCTGTTTTGGGACTCTGCAGAGAAAGTGTTTGCAGACTGCTGAATCCACAGACGGGTTTAACTCTGGAAGTTGAGTGCACACATTGACAACCGTTCTGTTAGATAGCTGCGTTTTGGATTTAGAAGCAGATATTTCCCTGTGCTTACTGCTGTTTCTTCCATATGCCGGTAATGGGCTGAAAACGCCTGTTTGGGGACTCTGCAGATAATGTGTTTGCAGACTGCTGAATCCACACACGGGTTTAACTCTGGAAGTTGAGTGCACACATTGACAACCGTTCTGTTAGATAGCTGCGTTTTGGATTTAGAAGCAGATATTTCCCTGTGCTTACTGCTGTTTCTTCCATATGCCGGTAATGGGCTGAAAACGCCTGTTTTGGGACTCTGCAGAGAAAGTGTTTGCAGACTGCTGAATCCACACACGGGTTTAACTCTGGAAGTTGAGTGCACACATTGACAACCGTTCTGTTAGATAGCTGCGTTTTGGATTTAGAAGCAGATATTTCCCTGTGCTTACTGCTGTTTCTTCCATATGCCGGTAATGGGCTGAAAACGCCTGTTTGGGGACTCTGCAGAGAAAGTGTTTGCAGACTGCTGAATCCACACACGGGTTTAACTCTGGAAGTTGAGTGCACACATTGACAACCGTTCTGTTAGATAGCTGCGTTTTGGATTTAGAAGCAGATATTTCCCTGTGCTTACTGCTGTTTCTTCCATATGCCGGTAATGGGCTGAAAACGCCTGTTTTGGGACTCTGCAGAGAAAGTGTTTGCAGACTGCTGAATCCACACACGGGTTTAACTCTGGAAGTTGAGTGCACACATTGACAACCGTTCTGTTAGATAGCTGAGTTTTGGATTTAGAAGCAGATATTTCCCTGTGCTTACTGCTGTTTCTTCCATATGCCGGTAATGGGCTGAAAACGCCTGTTTTCGGACTCTGCAGAGAAAGTGTTTGCAGACTGCTGAATCCACACACGGGTTTAACTCTGGAAGTTGAGTGCACACATTGACAACCGTTCTGTTAGATAGCTGCGTTTTGGATTTAGAAGCAGATATTTCCCTGTGCTTACTGCTGTTTCTTCCATATGCCGGTAATGGGCTGAAAACGCCTGTTTTGGGACTCTGCAGAGAAAGTGTTTGCAGACTGCTGAATCCACACACGGGTTTAACTCTGGAAGTTGAGTGCACACATTGACAACCGTTCTGTTAGATAGCTGCGTTTTGGATTTAGAAGCCGATATTTCCCTGTGCTTACTGCTGTTTCTTCCATATGCCGGTAATGGGCTGAAAACGCCTGCTTTGGAACTCTGCAGAGAAAGTGTTTGCAGACTGCTGAATCCACACACGGGTTTAACTCTGGAAGTTGAGTGCACACATTGACAACCGTTCTGTTAGATAGCTGCGTTTTGGATTTAGAAGCAGATATTTCCCTGTGCTTACTGCTGTTTCTTCCATATGCCGGTAATGGGCTGAAAACCCCTGTTTGGGGACTCTGCAGAGAAAGTGTTTGCAGACTGCTGAATCCACACACGGGTTTAACTCTGGAAGTTGAGTGCACACATTGACAACCGTTCTGTTAGATAGCTGCGTTTTGGATTTAGAAGCAGATATTTCCCTGTGCTTACTGCTGTTTCTTCCATATGCCGGTAATGGGCTGAAAACGCCTGTTTTGGGACTCTGCAGAGAAAGTGTTTGCAGACTGCTGAATCCACACACGGGTTTAACTCTGGAAGTTGAGTGCACACATTGACAACCGTTCTGTTAGATAGCTGCGTTTTGGATTTAGAAGCAGATATTTCCCTGTGCTTACTGCTGTTTCTTCCATATGCCGGTAATGGGCTGAAAACGCCAGTTTGGGGACTCTGCAGAGAAAGTGTTTGCAGACTGCTGAATCCACACACGGGTTTAACTCTGGAAGTTGAGTGCACACATTGACAACCGTTCTGTTAGATAGCTGCGTTTTGGATTTAGAAGCAGATATTTCCCTGTGCTTACTGCTGTTTCTTCCATATGCCGGTAATGGGCTGAAAACGCCTGTTTGGGGACTCTGCAGAGAAAGTGTTTGCAGACTGCTGAATCCACACACGGGTTTAACTCTGGAAGTTGAGTGCACACATTGACAACCGTTCTGTTAGATAGCTGCGTTTTGGATTTAGAAGCAGATATTTCCCTGTGCTTACTGCTGTTTCTTCCATATGCCGGTAATGGGCTGAAAACGCCTGTTTTGGGACTCTGCAGAGAAAGTGTTTGCAGACTGCTGAATCCACACACGGGTTTAACTCTGGAAGTTGAGTGCACACATTGACAACCGTTCTGTTAGATAGCTGCGTTTTGGATTTAGAAGCAGATATTTCCCTGTGCTTACTGCTGTTTCTTCCATATGCCGGTAATGGGCTGAAAACGCCTGTTTTGGGACTCTGCAGAGAAAGTGTTTGCAGACTGCTGAATCCACACACGGGTTTAACTCTGGAAGTTGAGTGCACACATTGACAACCGTTCTGTTAGATAGCTGCGTTTTGGATTTAGAAGCAGATATTTCCCTGTGCTTACTGCTGTTTCTTCCATATGCCGGTAATGGGCTGAAAACGCCTGTTTGGGGACTCTGCAGAGAAAGTGTTTGCAGACTGCTGAATCCACACACGGGTTTAACTCTGGAAGTTGAGTGCACACATTGACAACCGTTCTGTTAGATAGCTGCGTTTTGGATTTAGAAGCAGATATTTCCCTGTGCTTACTGCTGTTTCTTCCATATGCCGGTAATGGGCTGAAAACGCCTGCTTTGGGACTCTGCAGAGAAAGTGTTTGCAGACTGCTGAATCCACACACGGGTTTAATTCTGGAAGTTGAGTGTACACATTGACAACCGTTCTGTTAGATTGCTGCGTTTTGGATTTAGAAGCAGATATTTCCCTGTGCTTACTGCTGTTTCTTCCATATGCCGGTAATGGGCTGAAAACGCCTGCTTTGGGACTCTGCAGAGAAAGTGTTTGCAGACTGCTGAATCCACACACGGGTTTAACTCTGGAAGTTGAGTGCACACATTGACAACCGTTCTGTTAGATAGCTGCGTTTTGGATTTAGAAGCAGATATTTCCCTGTGCTTACTGCTGTTTCTTCCATATGCCGGTAATGGGCTGAAAACGCCTGCTTTGGGACTCTGCAGAGAAAGTGTTTGCAGACTGCTGAATCCACACACGGGTTTAACTCTGGAAGTTGAGTGCACACATTGACAACTGTTCTGTTAGATAGCTGCGTTTTGGATTTAGAAGCAGATATTTCCCTGTGCTTACTGCTGTTTCTTCCATATGCCGGTAATGGGCTGAAAACGCCTGTTTTGGGACTCTGCAGAGAAAGTGTTTGCAGACTGCTGAATCCACACACGGGTTTAACTCTGGAAGTTGAGTGCACACATTGACAACCGTTCTGTTAGATAGCTGCGTTTTGGATTTAGAAGCAGATATTTCCCTGTGCTTACTGCTGTTTCTTCCATATGCCGGTAATGGGCTGAAAACGCCTGTTTTGGGACTCTGCAGAGAAAGTGTTTGCAGACTGCTGAATCCACACACGGGTTTAATTCTGGAAGTTGAGTGCACACATTGACAACCGTTCTGTTAGATAGCTGCGTTTTGGATTTAGAAGCAGATATTTCCCTGTGCTTACTGCTGTTTCTTCCATATGCCGGTAATGGGCTGAAAACGCCTGTTTTGGGACTCTGCAGAGAAAGTGTTTGCAGACTGCTGAATCCACACACGGGTTTAACTCTGGAAGTTGAGTGCACACATTGACAACCGTTCTGTTAGATAGCTGCGTTTTGGATTTAGAAGCAGATATTTCCCTGTGCTTACTGCTGTTTCTTCCATATGCCGGTAATGGGCTGAAAACGCCTGTTTTGGGACTCTGCAGAGAAAGTGTTTGCAGACTGCTGAATCCACACACGGGTTTAACTCTGGAAGTTGAGTGCACACATTGACAACCGTTCTGTTAGATAGCTGCGTTTTGGATTTAGAAGCAGATATTTCCCTGTGCTTACTGCTGTTTCTTCCATATGCCGGTAATGGGCTGAAAACGCCTGTTTTGGGACTCTGCAGAGAAAGTGTTTGCAGACTGCTGAATCCACACACGGGTTTAACTCTGGAAGTTGAGTGCACACATTGACAACCGTTCTGTTAGATAGCTGCGTTTTGGATTTAGAAGCAGATATTTCCCTGTGCTTACTGCTGTTTCTTCCATATGCCGGTAATGGGCTGAAAACGCCTGTTTGGGGACTCTGCAGAGAAAGTGTTTGCAGACTGCTGAATCCACACACGGGTTTAACTCTGGAAGTTGAGTGCACACATTGACAACCGTTCTGTTAGATAGCTGCGTTTTGGATTTAGAAGCAGATATTTCCCTGTGCTTACTGCTGTTTCTTCCATATGCCGGTAATGGGCTGAAAACGCCTGTTTGGGGACTCTGCAGAGAAAGTGTTTGCAGACTGCTGAATCCACACACGGGTTTAACTCTGGAAGTTGAGTGCACACATTGACAACCGTTCTGTTAGATAGCTGCGTTTTGGATTTAGAAGCAGATATTTCCCTGTGCTTACTGCTGTTTCTTCCATATGCCGGTAATGGGCTGAAAACGCCTGTTTTGGGACTCTGCAGAGAAAGTGTTTGCAGACTGCTGAATCCACACACAGGTTTAACTCTGGAAGTTGAGTGCACACATTGACAACCGTTCTGTTAGATAGCTGCGTTTTGGATTTAGAAGCAGATATTTCCCTGTGCTTACTGCTGTTTCTTCCATATGCCGGTAATGGGCTGAAAACGCCTGCTTTGGGACTCTGCAGAGAAAGTGTTTGCAGACTGCTGAATCCACACACGGGTTTAACTCTGGAAGTTGAGTGCACACATTGACAACCGTTCTGTTAGATAGCTGCGTTTTGGATTTAGAAGCAGATATTTTCCTGTGCTTACTGCTGTTTCTTCCATATGCCGGTAATGGGCTGAAAACGCCTGCTTTGGGACTCTGCAGAGAAAGTGTTTGCAGACTGCTGAATCCACACACGGGTTTAACTCTGGAAGTTGAGTGCACACATTGACAACCGTTCTGTTACATAGCTGCGTTTTGGATTTAGAAGCAGATATTTCCCTGTGCTTACTGCTGTTTCTTCCATATGCCGGTAATGGGCTGAAAACGCCTGCTTTGGGACTCTGCAGAGAAAGTGTTTGCAGACTGCTGAATCCACACACGGGTTTAATTCTGGAAGTTGAGTGTACACATTGACAACCGTTCTGTTAGATTGCTGCGTTTTGGATTTAGAAGCAGATATTTCCCTGTGCTTACTGCTGTTTCTTCCATATGCCGGTAATGGGCTGAAAACGCCTGTTTGGGGACTCTGCAGAGAAAGTGTTTGCAGACTGCTGAATCCACACACGGGTTTAACTCTGGAAGTTGAGTGCACACATTGACAACCGTTCTGTTAGATAGCTGCGTTTTGGATTTAGAAGCAGATATTTCCCTGTGCTTACTGCTGTTTCTTCCATATGCCGGTAATGGGGTGAAAACGCCTGTTTGGGGACTCTGCAGAGAAAGTGTTTGCAGACTGCTGAATCCACACACGGGTTTAACTCTGGAAGTTGAGTGCACACATTGACAACCGTTCTGTTAGATAGCTGCGTTTTGGATTTAGAAGCAGATATTTCCCTGTGCTTACTGCTGTTTCTTCCATATGCCGGTAATGGGCTGAAAACGCCTGTTTTGGGACTCTGCAGAGAAAGTGTTTGCAGACTGCTGAATCCACACACGGGTTTAACTCTGGAAGTTGAGTGTACACATTGACAACCGTTCTGTTAGATAGCTGCGTTTTGGATTTAGAAGCAGATATTTCCCTGTGCTTACTGCTGTTTCTTCCATATGCCGGTAATGGGCTGAAAACGCCTGCTTTGGGACTCTGCAGAGAAAGTGTTTGCAGACTGCTGAATCCACACACGGGTTTAACTCTGGAAGTTGAGTGCACACATTGACAACCGTTCTGTTAGATAGCTGCGTTTTGGATTTAGAAGCAGATATTTCCCTGTGCTTACTGCTGTTTCTTCCATATGCCGGTAATGGGCTGAAAACGCCTGCTTTGGGACTCTGCAGAGAAAGTGTTTGCAGACTGCTGAATCCACACACGGGTTTAACTCTGGAAGTTGAGTGCACACATTGACAACCGTTCTGTTAGATAGCTGTGTTTTGGATTTAGAAGCAGATATTTCCCTGTGCTTACTGCTGTTTCTTCCATATGCCGGTAATGGGCTGAAAACGCCTGCTTTGGGACTCTGCAGAGAAAGTGTTTGCAGACTGCTGAATCCACACACGGGTTTAGCTCTGGAAGTTGAGTGCACACATTGACAACCGTTCTGTTACATAGCTGCGTTTTGGATTTCGAAGCAGATATTTCCCTGTGCTTACTGCTGTTTCTTCCATATGCCGGTAATGGGCTGAAAACGCCTGTTTTGGGACTCTGCAGAGAAAGTGTTTGCAGATTGCTGAATCCACACACGGGTTTAACTCTGGAAGTTGAGTGCACACATTGACAACCGTTCTGTTAGATAGCTGCGTTTTGGATTTAGAAGCAGATATTTCCCTGTGCTTACTGCTGTTTCTTCCATATGCCGGTAATGGGCTGAAAACGCCTGTTTTGGGACTCTGCAGAGAAAGTGTTTGCAGACTGCTGAATCCACACACGGGTTTAACTCTGGAAGTTGAGTGCACACATTGACAACCGTTCTGTTAGATAGCTGCGTTTTGGATTTAGAAGCAGATATTTCCCTGGGCTTACTGCTGTTTCTTCCATATGCCGGTAATGGGCTGAAAACGCCTGTTTTGGGACTCTGCAGAGAAAGTGTTTGCAGACTGCTGAATCCACACACGGGTTTAACTCTGGAAGTTGAGTGCACACATTGACAACCGTTCTGTTAGATAGCTGCGTTTTGGATTTAGAAGCAGATATTTCCCTGTGCTTACTGCTGTTTCTTCCATATGCCGGTAATGGGCTGAAAACGACTGTTTTGGGACTCTGCAGAGAAAGTGTTTGCAGACTGCTGAATCCACACACGGGTTTAACTCTGGAAGTTGAGTGCACACATTGATAACCGTTCTGTTAGATAGCTGCGTTTTGGATTTAGAAGCAGATATTTCCCTGTGCTTACTGCTGTTTCTTCCATATGCCGGTAATGGGCTGAAAACGCCTGTTTTGGGACTCTGCAGAGAAAGTGTTTGCAGACTGCTGAATCCACACACGGGTTTAACTCTGGAAGTTGAGTGCACACATTGACAACCGTTCTGTTAGATAGCTGCGTTTTGGATTTAGAAGCAGATATTTCCCTGTGCTTACTGCTGTTTCTTCCATATGCCGGTAATGGGCTGAAAACGCCTGTTTGGGGACTCTGCAGAGAAAGTGTTTGCAGACTGCTGAATCCACACACGGGTTTAACTCTGGAAGTTGAGTGCACACATTGACAACCGTTCTGTTAGATAGCTGCGTTTTCGATTTAGAAGCAGATATTTCCCTGTGCTTACTGCTGTTTCTTCCATATGCCGGTAATGGGCTGAAAACGCCTGTTTGGGGACTCTGCAGAGAAAGTGTTTGCAGACTGCTGAATCCACACACGGGTTTAACTCTGGAAGTTGAGTGCACACATTGACAACCGTTCTGTTAGATAGCTGCGTTTTGGATTTAGAAGCAGATATTTCCCTGTGCTTACTGCTGTTTCTTCCATATGCCGGTAATGGGCTGAAAACGCCTGTTTTGGGACTCTGCAGAGAAAGTGTTTGCAGACTGCTGAATCCACACACGGGTTTAACTCTGGAAGTTGAGTGCACACATTGACAACCGTTCTGTTAAATAGCTGCGTTTTGGATTTAGAAGCAGATATTTCCCTGTGCTTACTGCTGTTTCTTCCATATGCCGGTAATGGGCTGAAAACGCCTGTTTTGGGACTCTGCAGAGAAAGTGTTTGCAGACTGCTGAATCCACACACGGGTTTAACTCTGGAAGTTGAGTGCACACATTGACAACCGTTCTGTTAGATAGCTGCGTTTTGGATTTAGAAGCAGATATTTCCCTGTGCTTACTGCTGTTTCTTCCATATGCCGGTAATGGGCTGAAAACGCCTGTTTGGGGACTCTGCAGAGAAAGTGTTTGCAGACTGCTGAATCCACACACAGGTTTAACTCTGGAAGTTGAGTGCACACATTGACAACCGTTCTGTTAGATAGCTGCGTTTTGGATTTAGAAGCAGATATTTCCCTGTGCTTACTGCTGTTTCTTCCATATGCCGGTAATGGGCTGAAAACGCCTGCTTTGGGACTCTGCAGAGAAAGTGTTTGCAGACTGCTGAATCCACACACGGGTTTAACTCTGGAAGTTGAGTGCACACATTGACAACCGTTCTGTTAGATAGCTGCGTTTTGGATTTAGAAGCAGATATTTCCCTGTGCTTACTGCTGTTTCTTCCATATGCCGGTAATGGGCTGAAAACGCCTGCTTTGGGACTCTGCAGAGAAAGTGTTTGCAGACTGCTGAATCCACACACGGGTTTAACTCTGGAAGTTGAGTGCACACATTGACAACCGTTCTGTTAGATAGCTGCGTTTTGGATTTAGAAGCAGATATTTCCCTGTGCTTACTGCTGTTTCTTCCATATGCCGGTAATGGGCTGAAAACGCCTGCTTTGGGACTCTGCAGAGAAAGTGTTTGCAGACTGCTGAATCCACACACGGGTTTACCTCTGGAAGTTGAGTGCACACATTGACAACCGTTCTGTTACATAGCTGCGTTTTGGATTTAGAAGCAGATATTTCCCTGTGCTTACTGCTGTTTCTTCCATATGCCGGTAATGGGCTGAAAACGCCTGTTTTGGGACTCTGCAGAGAAAGTGTTTGCAGACTGCTGAATCCACACACGGGTTTAACTCTGGAAGTTGAGTGCACACATTGACAACCGTTCTGTTAGATAGCTGCGTTTTGGATTTAGAAGCAGATATTTCCCTGTGCTTACTGCTGTTTCTTCCATATGCCGGTAATGGGCTGAAAACGCCTGTTTGGGGACTCTGCAGAGAAAGTGTTTGCAGACTGCTGAATCCACACACGGGTTTAACTCTGGAAGTTGAGTGCACACATTGACAACCGTTCTGTTAGATAGCTGCGTTTTGGATTTAGAAGCAGATATTTCCCTGTGCTTACTGCTGTTTCTTCCATATGCCGGTAATGGGCTGAAAACGACTGCTTTGGGACTCTGCAGAGAAAGTGTTTGCAGACTGCTGAATCCACACACGGGTTTAATTCTGGAAGTTGAGTGTACACATTGACAACCGTTCTGTTAGATTGCTGCGTTTTGGATTTAGAAGCAGATATTTCCCTGTGCTTACTGCTGTTTCTTCCATATGCCGGTAATGGGCTGAAAACGCCTGTTTGGGGACTCTGCAGAGAAAGTGTTTGCAGACTGCTGAATCCACACACGGGTTTAACTCTGGAAGTTGAGTGCACACATTGACAACCGTTCTGTTAGATAGCTGCGTTTTGGATTTAGAAGCAGATATTTCCCTGTGCTTACTGCTGTTTCTTCCATATGCCGGTAATGGGGTGAAAACGCCTGCTTTGGGACTCTGCAGAGAAAGTGTTTGCAGACTGCTGAATCCACACACGGGTTTAACTCTGGAAGTTGAGTGCACACATTGACAACCGTTCTGTTAGATAGCTGCGTTTTGGATTTAGAAGCAGATATTTCCCTGTGCTTACTGCTGTTTCTTCCATATGCCGGTAATGGGCTGAAAACGCCTGTTTTGGGACTCTGCAGAGAAAGTGTTTGCAGACTGCTGAATCCACACACGGGTTTAACTCTGGAAGTTGAGTGCACACATTGACAACCGTTCTGTTAGATAGCTGCGTTTTGGATTTAGAAGCAGATATTTCCCTGTGCTTACTGCTGTTTCTTCCATATGCCGGTAATGGGCTGAAAACGCCTGCTTTGGGACTCTGCAGAGAAAGTGTTTGCAGACTGCTGAATCCACACACGGGTTTACCTCTGGAAGTTGAGTGCACACATTGACAACCGTTCTGTTACATAGCTGCGTTTTGGATTTAGAAGCAGATATTTCCCTGTGCTTACTGCTGTTTCTTCCATATGCCGGTAATGGGCTGAAAACGCCTGTTTTGGGACTCTGCAGAGAAAGTGTTTGCAGACTGCTGAATCCACACACGGGTTTAACTCTGGAAGTTGAGTGCACACATTGACAACCGTTCTGTTAGATAGCTGCGTTTTGGATTTAGAAGCAGATATTTCCCTGTGCTTACTGCTGTTTCTTCCATATGCCGGTAATGGGCTGAAAACGCCTGTTTGGGGACTCTGCAGAGAAAGTGTTTGCAGACTGCTGAATCCACACACGGGTTTAACTCTGGAAGTTGAGTGCACACATTGACAACCGTTCTGTTAGATAGCTGCGTTTTGGATTTAGAAGCAGATATTTCCCTGTGCTTACTGCTGTTTCTTCCATATGCCGGTAATGGGCTGAAAACGCCTGCTTTGGGACTCTGCAGAGAAAGTGTTTGCAGACTGCTGAATCCACACACGGGTTTAATTCTGGAAGTTGAGTGTACACATTGACAACCGTTCTGTTAGATTGCTGCGTTTTGGATTTAGAAGCAGATATTTCCCTGTGCTTACTGCTGTTTCTTCCATATGCCGGTAATGGGCTGAAAACGCCTGTTTGGGGACTCTGCAGAGAAAGTGTTTGCAGACTGCTGAATCCACACACGGGTTTAACTCTGGAAGTTGAGTGCACACATTGACAACCGTTCTGTTAGATAGCTGCGTTTTGGATTTAGAAGCAGATATTTCCCTGTGCTTACTGCTGTTTCTTCCATATGCCGGTAATGGGGTGAAAACGCCTGCTTTGGGACTCTGCAGAGAAAGTGTTTGCAGACTGCTGAATCCACACACGGGTTTAACTCTGGAAGTTGAGTGCACACATTGACAACCGTTCTGTTAGATAGCTGCGTTTTGGATTTAGAAGCAGATATTTCCCTGTGCTTACTGCTGTTTCTTCCATATGCCGGTAATGGGCTGAAAACGCCTGTTTTGGGACTCTGCAGAGAAAGTGTTTGCAGACTGCTGAATCCACACACGGGTTTAACTCTGGAAGTTGAGTGCACACATTGACAACCGTTCTGTTAGATAGCTGCGTTTTGGATTTAGAAGCAGATATTTCCCTGTGCTTACTGCTGTTTCTTCCATATGCCTGTAATGGGCTGAAAACGCCTGCTTTGGGACTCTGCAGAGAAAGTGTTTGCAGACTGCTGAATCCACACACGGGTTTAACTCTGGAAGTTGAGTGCACACATTGACAACCGTTCTGTTAGATAGCTGCGTTTTGGATTTAGAAGCAGATATTTCCCTGTGCTTACTGCTGTTTCTTCCATATGCCGGTAATGGGCTGAAAACGCCTGTTTTGGGACTCTGCAGAGAAAGTGTTTGCAGACTGCTGAATCCACACACGGGTTTAACTCTGGAAGTTGAGTGCACACATTGACAACCGTTCTGTTAGATAGCTGCGTTTTGGATTTAGAAGCAGATATTTCCCTGTGCTTACTGCTGTTTCTTCCATATGCCGGTAATGGGCTGAAAACGCCTGCTTTGGGACTCTGCAGAGAAAGTGTTTGCAGACTGCTGAATCCACACACGGGTTTAACTCTGGAAGTTGAGTGCACACATTGACAACCGTTCTGTTACATAGCTGCGTTTTGGATTTAGAAGCATATATTTCCCTGTGCTTACTGCTGTTTCTTCCATATGCCGGTAATGGGCTGAAAACGCCTGTTTTGGGACTCTGCAGAGAAAGTGTTTGCAGATTGCTGAATCCACACACGGGTTTAACTCTGGAAGTTGAGTGCACACATTGACAACCGTTCTGTTAGATAGCTGCGTTTTGGATTTAGAAGCAGATATTTCCCTGTGCTTACTGCTGTTTCTTCCATATGCCGGTAATGGGCTGAAAACGCCTGTTTGGGGACTCTGCAGAGAAAGTGTTTGCAGACTGCTGAATCCACACACGGGTTTAACTCTGGAAGTTGAGTGCACACATTGACAACCGTTCTGTTAGATAGCTGCGTTTTGGATTTAGAAGCAGATATTTCCCTGTGC
Source organism: Aotus nancymaae (assembly GCF_030222135.1). Taxonomy (NCBI): domain Eukaryota; kingdom Metazoa; phylum Chordata; class Mammalia; order Primates; family Aotidae; genus Aotus; species Aotus nancymaae. The sequence continues at coordinate 149,080 of NW_026988976.1, forward strand.
TTACTGCTGTTTCTTCCATATGCCGGTAATGGGCTGAAAACGCCTGTTTTGGGACTCTGCAGAGAAAGTGTTTGCAGACTGCTGAATCCACACACGGGTTTAACTCTGGAAGTTGAGTGCACACATTGACAACCGTTCTGTTAGATAGCTGCGTTTTAGATTTAGAAGCAGATATTTCCCTGTGCTTACTACTGTTTCTTCCATATGCCGGTAATGGGCTGAAAACGCCTGTTTTGGGACTCTGCAGAGAATGTGTTTGCAGACTGCTGAATCCACACACGGGTTTAACTCTGGAAGTTGAGTGCACACATTGACAACCGTTCTGTTAGATAGCTGCGTTTTGGATTTAGAAGCAGATATTTCCCTGTGCTTACTGCTGTTTCTTCCATATGCCGGTAATGGGCTGAAAACGCCTGTTTTGGGACTCTGCAGAGAAAGTGTTTGCAGACTGCTGAATCCACACACGGGTTTAACTCTGGAAGTTGAGTGTACACATTGACAACCGTTCTGTTAGATAGCTGCGTTTTGGATTTAGAAGCAGATGTTTCCCTGTGCTTACTGCTGTTTCTTCCATATGCCGGTAATGGGCTGAAAACGCCTGTTTTGGGACTCTGCAGAGAAAGTGTTTGCAGACTGCTGAATCCACCCACGGGTTTAACTCTGGAAGTTGAGTGCACACATTGACAACCGTTCTGTTAGATAGCTGCGTTTTGGATTTAGAAGCAGATATTTCCCTGTGCTTACTGCTGTTTCTTCCATATGCCGGTAATGGGCTGAAAACGCCTGTTTTGGGACTCTGCAGAGAATGTGTTTGCAGACTGCTGAATCCACACACGGGTTTAACTCTGGAAGTTGAGTGCACACATTGACAACCGTTCTGTTAGATAGCTGCGTTTTGGATTTAGAAGCAGATATTTCCCTGTGCTTACTGCTGTTTCTTCCATATGCCGGTAATGGGCTGAAAACGCCTGTTTTGGGACTCTGCAGAGAAAGTGTTTGCAGACTGCTGAATCCACACACGGGTTTAACTCTGGAAGTTGAGTGCACACATTGACAACCGTTCTGTTAGATAGCTGCGTTTTGGATTTAGAAGCAGATATTTCCCTGTGCTTACTGCTGTTTCTTCCATATGCCGGTAATGGGCTGAAAACGCCTGTTTTGGGACTCTGCAGAGAAAGTGTTTGCAGACTGCTGAATCCACACACGGGTTTAACTCTGGAAGTTGAGTGCACACATTGACAACCGTTCTGTTAGATAGCTGCGTTTTGGATTTAGAAGCAGATATTTCCCTGTGCTTACTGCTGTTTCTTCCATATGCCGGTAATGGGCTGAAAACGCCTGTTTTGGGACTCTGCAGAGAAAGTGTTTGCAGACTGCTGAATCCACACACGGGTTTAACTCTGGAAGTTGAGTGCACACATTGACAACCGTTCTGTTAGATAGCTGCGTTTTGGATTTAGAAGCAGATATTTCCCTGTGCTTACTGCTGTTTCTTCCATATGCCGGTAATGGGCTGAAAACGCCTGTTTTGGGACTCTGCAGAGAAAGTGTTTGCAGACTGCTGAATCCACACACGGGTTTAACTCTGGAAGTTGAGTGCACACATTGACAACCGTTCTGTTAGATAGCTGAGTTTTGGATTTAGAAGCAGATATTTCCCTGTGCTTACTGCTGTTTCTTCCATATGCCGGTAATGGGCTGAAAACGCCTGTTTTCGGACTCTGCAGAGAAAGTGTTTGCAGACTGCTGAATCCACACACGGGTTTAACTCTGGAAGTTGAGTGCACACATTGACAACCGTTCTGTTAGATAGCTGCGTTTTGGATTTAGAAGCAGATATTTCCCTGTGCTTACTGCTGTTTCTTCCGTATGCCGGTAATGGGCTGAAAACGCCTGGTTTGGGACTCTGCAGAGAAAGTGTTTGCAGACTGCTGAATCCACACACGGGTTTAACTCTGGAAGTTGAGTGCACACATTGACAACCGTTCTGTTAGATAGCTGCGTTTTGGATTTAGAAGCAGATATTTCCCTGTGCTTACTGCTGTTTCTTCCGTATGCCGGTAATGGGCTGAAAACGCCTGGTTTGGGACTCTGCAGAGAAAGTGTTTGCAGACTGCTGAATCCACACACGGGTTTAACTCTGGAAGTTGAGTGCACACATTGACAACCGTTCTGTTAGATAGCTGCGTTTTGGATTTAGAAGCAGATATTTCCCTGTGCTTACTGCTGTTTCTTCCATATGCCGGTAATGGGCTGAAAACGCCTGTTTTGGGACTCTGCAGAGAAAGTGTTTGCAGACTGCTGAATCCACACACGGGTTTAACTCTGGAAGTTGAGTGCACACATTGACAACCGTTCTGTTAGATAGCTGCGTTTTGGATTTAGAAGCAGATATTTCCCTGTGCTTACTGCTGTTTCTTCCATATGCCGGTAATGGGCTGAAAACGCCTGTTTTGGGACTCTGCAGAGAAAGTGTTTGCAGACTGCTGAATCCACACACGGGTTTAACTCTGGAAGTTGAGTGCACACATTGACAACCGTTCTGTTAGATAGCTGCGTTTTGGATTTAGAAGCAGATATTTCCCTGTGCTTACTGCTGTTTCTTCCATATGCCGGTAATGGGCTGAAAACGCCTGTTTTGGGACTCTGCAGAGAAAGTGTTTGCAGACTGCTGAATCCACACACGGGTTTAACTCTGGAAGTTGAGTGCACACATTGACAACCGTTCTGTTAGATAGCTGCGTTTTGGATTTAGAAGCAGATATTTCCCTGTGCTTACTGCTGTTTCTTCCATATGCCGGTAATGGGCTGAAAACGCCTGTTTTGGGACTCTGCAGAGAAAGTGTTTGCAGACTGCTGAATCCACACACAGGTTTAACTCTGGAAGTTGAGTGCACACATTGACAACCGTTCTGTTAAATAGCTGCGTTTTCGATTTAGAAGCAGATATTTCCCTGTGCTTACTGCTGTTTCTTCCATATGCCGGTAATGGGCTGAAAACGCCTGTTTTGGGACTCTGCAGAGAAAGTGTTTGCAGACTGCTGAATCCACACACGGGTTTAACTCTGGAAGTTGAGTGCACACATTGACAACCGTTCTGTTAGATAGCTGCGTTTTGGATTTAGAAGCAGATATTTCCCTGTGCTTACTGCTGTTTCTTCCATATGCCGGTAATGGGCTGAAAACGCCTGTTTGGGGACTCTGCAGAGAAAGTGTTTGCAGACTGCTGAATCCACACACGGGTTTAACTCTGGAAGTTGAGTGCACACATTGACAACCGTTCTGTTAGATAGCTGCGTTTTGGATTTAGAAGCAGATATTTCCCTGTGCTTACTGCTGTTTCTTCCATATGCCGGTAATGGGCTGAAAACGCCTGCTTTGGGACTCTGCAGAGAAAGTGTTTGCAGACTGCTGAATCCACACACGGGTTTAATTCTGGAAGTTGAGTGTACACATTGACAACCGTTCTGTTAGATAGCTGCGTTTTGGATTTAGAGGCAGATATTTCCCTGTGCTTACTGCTGTTTCTTCCATATGCCGGTAATGGGCTGAAAACGCCTGTTTTGGGACTCTGCAGAGAAAGTGTTTGCAGACTGCTGAATCCACACACGGGTTTAACTCTGGAAGTTGAGTGCACACATTGACAACCGTTCTGTTAGATAGCTGCGTTTTGGATTTAGAAGCAGATATTTCCCTGTGCTTACTGCTGTTTCTTCCATATGCCGGTAATGGGCTGAAAACGCCTGCTTTGGGACTCTGCAGAGAAAGTGTTTGCAGACTGCTGAATCCACACACGGGTTTAACTCTGGAAGTTGAGTGCACACATTGACAACTGTTCTGTTAGATAGCTGCGTTTTGGATTTAGAAGCAGATATTTCCCTGTGCTTACTGCTGTTTCTTCCATATGCCGGTAATGGGCTGAAAACGCCTGTTTTGGGACTCTGCAGAGAAAGTGTTTGCAGACTGCTGAATCCACACACGGGTTTAATTCTTGAAGTTGAGTGTACACATTGACAACCGTTCTGTTAGATAGCTGCGTTTTGGATTTAGAAGCAGATATTTCCCTGTGCTTACTGCTGTTTCTTCCATATGCCGGTAATGGGCTGAAAACGCCTGCTTTGGGACTCTGCAGAGAAAGTGTTTGCAGACTGCTGAATCCACACACGGGTTTAATTCTGGAAGTTGAGTGCACACATTGACAACCGTTCTGTTAGATAGCTGCGTTTTGGATTTAGAAGCAGATATTTCCCTGTGCTTACTGCTGTTTCTTCCATATGCCGGTAATGGGCTGAAAACGCCTGTTTTGGGACTCTGCAGAGAAAGTGTTTGCAGACTGCTGAATCCACACACGGGTTTAACTCTGGAAGTTGAGTGCACACATTGACAACCGTTCTGTTAGATAGCTGCGTTTTGGATTTAGAAGCAGATATTTCCCTGTGCTTACTGCTGTTTCTTCCATATGCCGGTAATGGGCTGAAAACGCCTGTTTGGGGACTCTGCAGAGAAAGTGTTTGCAGACTGCTGAATCCACACACGGGTTTAACTCTGGAAGTTGAGTGCACACATTGACAACCGTTCTGTTAGATAGCTGCGTTTTGGATTTAGAAGCAGATATTTCCCTGTGCTTACTGCTGTTTCTTCCATATGCCGGTAATGGGCTGAAAACGCCTGTTTTGGGACTCTGCAGAGAAAGTGTTTGCAGACTGCTGAATCCACACACGGGTTTAACTCTGGAAGTTGAGTGCACACATTGACAACCGTTCTGTTAGATAGCTGCGTTTTGGATTTAGAAGCAGATATTTCCCTGTGCTTACTGCTGTTTCTTCCATATGCCAGTAATGGGCTGAAAACGCCTGTTTTGGGACTCTGCAGAGAAAGTGTTTGCAGACTGCTGAATCCACACACGGGTTTAACTCTGGAAGTTGAGTGCACACATTGACAACCGTTCTGTTAGATAGCTGCGTTTTGGATTTAGAAGCAGATATTTCCCTGTGCTTACTGCTGTTTCTTCCATATGCCGGTAATGGGCTGAAAACGCCTGTTTGGGGACTCTGCAGAGAAAGTGTTTGCAGACTGCTGAATCCACACACGGGTTTAACTCTGGAAGTTGAGTGCACACATTGACAACCGTTCTGTTAGATAGCTGCGTTTTGGATTTAGAAGCAGATATTTCCCTGTGCTTACTGCTGTTTCTTCCATATGCCGGTAATGGGCTGAAAACGCCTGTTTTGGGACTCTGCAGAGAAAGTGTTTGCAGACTGCTGAATCCACACACAGGTTTAACTCTGGAAGTTGAGTGCACACATTGACAACCGTTCTGTTAAATAGCTGCGTTTTGGATTTAGAAGCAGATATTTCCCTGTGCTTACTGCTGTTTCTTCCATATGCCGGTAATGGGCTGAAAACGCCTGTTTTGGGACTCTGCAGAGAAAGTGTTTGCAGACTGCTGAATCCACACACGGGTTTAACTCTGGAAGTTGAGTGCACACATTGACAACCGTTCTGTTAGATAGCTGCGTTTTGGATTTAGAAGCAGATATTTCCCTGTGCTTACTGCTGTTTCTTCCATATGCCGGTAATGGGCTGAAAACGCCTGTTTGGGGACTCTGCAGAGAAAGTGTTTGCAGACTGCTGAATCCACACACAGGTTTAACTCTGGAAGTTGAGTGCACACATTGACAACCGTTCTGTTAGATAGCTGCGTTTTGGATTTAGAAGCAGATATTTCCCTGTGCTTACTGCTGTTTCTTCCATATGCCGGTAATGGGCTGAAAACGCCTGTTTTGGGACTCTGCAGAGAAAGTGTTTGCAGACTGCTGAATCCACACACGGGTTTAACTCTGGAAGTTGAGTGCACACATTGACAACCGTTCTGTTAGATAGCTGCGTTTTGGATTTAGAAGCAGATATTTCCCTGTGCTTACTGCTGTTTCTTCCATATGCCGGTAATGGGCTGAAAACGCCTGCTTTGGGACTCTGCAGAGAAAGTGTTTGCAGACTGCTGAATCCACACACGGGTTTAACTCTGGAAGTTGAGTGCACACATTGACAACCGTTCTGTTAGATAGCTGCGTTTTGGATTTAGAAGCAGATATTTCCCTGTGCTTACTGCTGTTTCTTCCATATGCCGGTAATGGGCTGAAAACGCCTGTTTTGGGACTCTGCAGAGAATGTGTTTGCAGACTGCTGAATCCACACACGGGTTTAACTCTGGAAGTTGAGTGCACACATTGACAACCGTTCTGTTACATAGCTGCGTTTTGGATTTAGAAGCAGATATTTCCCTGTGCTTACTGCTGTTTCTTCCATATGCCGGTAATGGGCTGAAAACGCCTGTTTTGGGACTCTGCAGAGAAAGTGTTTGCAGACTGCTGAATCCACACACGGGTTTAACTCTGGAAGTTGAGTGCACACATTGACAACCGTTCTGTTAGATAGCTGCGTTTTGGATTTAGAAGCAGATATTTCCCTGTGCTTTCTGCTGTTTCTTCCATATGCCGGTAATGGGCTGAAAACGCCTGTTTGGGGACTCTGCAGAGAAAGTGTTTGCAGACTGCTGAATCCACACACGGGTTTAACTCTGGAAGTTGAGTGCACACATTGACAACCGTTCTGTTAGATAGCTGCGTTTGGGATTTAGAAGCAGATATTTCCCTGTGCTTACTGCTGTTTCTTCCATATGCCGGTAATGGGCTGAAAACGCCTGCTTTGGGACTCTGCAGAGAAAGTGTTTGCAGACTGCTGAATCCACACACGGGTTTAATTCTGGAAGTTGAGTGTACACATTGACAACCGTTCTGTTAGATTGCTGCGTTTTGGATTTAGAAGCAGATATTTCCCTGTGCTTACTGCTGTTTCTTCCATATGCCGGTAATGGGCTGAAAACGCCTGTTTGGGGACTCTGCAGAGAAAGTGTTTGCAGACTGCTGAATCCACACACGGGTTTAACTCTGGAAGTTGAGTGCACACATTGACAACCGTTCTGTTAGATAGCTGCGTTTTGGATTTAGAAGCAGATATTTCCCTGTGCTTACTGCTGTTTCTTCCATATGCCGGTAATGGGGTGAAAACGCCTGCTTTGGGACTCTGCAGAGAAAGTGTTTGCAGACTGCTGAATCCACACACGGGTTTAACTCTGGAAGTTGAGTGCACACATTGACAACCGTTCTGTTAGATAGCTGCGTTTTGGATTTAGAAGCAGATATTTCCCTGTGCTTACTGCTGTTTCTTCCATATGCCGGTAATGGGCTGAAAACGCCTGCTTTGGGACTCTGCAGAGAAAGTGTTTGCAGACTGCTGAATCCACACACAGGTTTAACTCTGGAAGTTGAGTGCACACATCGACAACCGTTCTGTTAGATAGCTGCGTTTTGGATTTAGAAGCAGATATTTCCCTGTGCTTACTGCTGTTTCTTCCATATGCCGGTAATGGGCTGAAAACGCCTGTTTTGGGACTCTGCAGAGAAAGTGTTTGCAGACTGCTGAATCCACACACGGGTTTAACTCTGGAAGTTGAGTGCACACATTGACAACCGTTCTGTTAGATAGCTGCGTTTTGGATTTAGAAGCAGATATTTCCCTGTGCTTACTGCTGTTTCTTCCATATGCCGGTAATGGGCTGAAAACCCCTGTTTTGGGACTCTGCAGAGAAAGTGTTTGCAGACTGCTGAATCCACAGACGGGTTTAACTCTGGAAGTTGAGTGCACACATTGACAACCGTTCTGTTAGATAGCTGCGTTTTGGATTTAGAAGCAGATATTTCCCTGTGCTTACTGCTGTTTCTTCCATATGCCGGTAATGGGCTGAAAACGCCTGTTTGGGGACTCTGCAGATAATGTGTTTGCAGACTGCTGAATCCACACACGGGTTTAACTCTGGAAGTTGAGTGCACACATTGACAACCGTTCTGTTAGATAGCTGCGTTTTGGATTTAGAAGCAGATATTTCCCTGTGCTTACTGCTGTTTCTTCCATATGCCGGTAATGGGCTGAAAACGCCTGTTTTGGGACTCTGCAGAGAAAGTGTTTGCAGACTGCTGAATCCACACACGGGTTTAACTCTGGAAGTTGAGTGCACACATTGACAACCGTTCTGTTAGATAGCTGCGTTTTGGATTTAGAAGCAGATATTTCCCTGTGCTTACTGCTGTTTCTTCCATATGCCGGTAATGGGCTGAAAACGCCTGTTTTGGGACTCTGCAGAGAAAGTGTTTGCAGACTGCTGAATCCACACACGGGTTTAACTCTGGAAGTTGAGTGCACACATTGACAACCGTTCTGTTAGATAGCTGCGTTTTGGATTTAGAAGCAGATATTTCCCTGTGCTTACTGCTGTTTCTTCCATATGCCGGTAATGGGCTGAAAACGCCTGTTTGGGGACTCTGCAGAGAAAGTGTTTGCAGACTGCTGAATCCACACACGGGTTTAACTCTGGAAGTTGAGTGCACACATTGACAACCGTTCTGTTAGATAGCTGCGTTTTGGATTTAGAAGCAGAAATTTCCCTGTGCTTACTGCTGTTTCTTCCATATGCCGGTAATGGGCTGAAAACGCCTGTTTTGGGACTCTGCAGAGAAAGTGTTTGCAGACTGCTGAATCCACACACGGGTTTAACTCTGGAAGTTGAGTGCACACATTGACAACCGTTCTGTTAGATAGCTGAGTTTTGGATTTAGAAGCAGATATTTCCCTGTGCTTACTGCTGTTTCTTCCATATGCCGGTAATGGGCTGAAAACGCCTGTTTTCGGACTCTGCAGAGAAAGTGTTTGCAGACTGCTGAATCCACACACGGGTTTAACTCTGGAAGTTGAGTGCACACATTGACAACCGTTCTGTTAGATAGCTGCGTTTTGGATTTAGAAGCAGATATTTCCCTGTGCTTACTGCTGTTTCTTCCATATGCCGGTAATGGGCTGAAAACGCCTGTTTTGGGACTCTGCAGAGAAAGTGTTTGCAGACTGCTGAATCCACACACGGGTTTAACTCTGGAAGTTGAGTGCACACATTGACAACCGTTCTGTTAGATAGCTGCGTTTTGGATTTAGAAGCAGATATTTCCCTGTGCTTACTGCTGTTTCTTCCATATGCCAGTAATGGGCTGAAAACGCCTGTTTTGGGACTCTGCAGAGAAAGTGTTTGCAGACTGCTGAATCCACACACGGGTTTAACTCTGGAAGTTGAGTGCACACATTGACAACCGTTCTGTTAGATAGCTGCGTTTTGGATTTAGAAGCAGATATTTCCCTGTGCTTACTGCTGTTTCTTCCATATGCCGGTAATGGGCTGAAAACGCCTGTTTGGGGACTCTGCAGAGAAAGTGTTTGCAGACTGCTGAATCCACACACGGGTTTAACTCTGGAAGTTGAGTGCACACATTGACAACCGTTCTGTTAGATAGCTGCGTTTTGGATTTAGAAGCAGATATTTCCCTGTGCTTACTGCTGTTTCTTCCATATGCCGGTAATGGGCTGAAAACGCCTGTTTTGGGACTCTGCAGAGAAAGTGTTTGCAGACTGCTGAATCCACACACGGGTTTAACTCTGGAAGTTGAGTGCACACATTGACAACCGTTCTGTTACATAGCTGCGTTTTGGATTTAGAAGCAGATATTTCCCTGTGCTTACTGCTGTTTCTTCCATATGCCGGTAATGGGCTGAAAACGCCTGTTTTGGGACTCTGCAGAGAAAGTGTTTGCAGACTGCTGAATCCACACACGGGTTTAACTCTGGAAGTTGAGTGCACACATTGACAACCGTTCTGTTAGATAGCTGCGTTTTGGATTTAGAAGCAGATATTTCCCTGTGCTTACTGCTGTTTCTTCCATATGCCGGTAATGGGCTGAAAACGCCTGTTTGGGGACTCTGCAGAGAAAGTGTTTGCAGACTGCTGAATCCACACACAGGTTTAACTCTGGAAGTTGAGTGCACACATTGACAACCGTTCTGTTAGATAGCTGCGTTTTGGATTTAGAAGCAGATATTTCCCTGTGCTTACTGCTGTTTCTTCCATATGCCGGTAATGGGCTGAAAACGCCTGCTTTGGGACTCTGCAGAGAAAGTGTTTGCAGACTGCTGAATCCACACACGGGTTTAACTCTGGAAGTTGAGTGCACACATTGACAACCGTTCTGTTAGATAGCTGCGTTTTGGATTTAGAAGCAGATATTTCCCTGTGCTTACTGCTGTTTCTTCCATATGCCGGTAATGGGCTGAAAACGCCTGCTTTGGGACTCTGCAGAGAAAGTGTTTGCAGACTGCTGAATCCACACACGGGTTTAACTCTGGAAGTTGAGTGCACACATTGACAACCGTTCTGTTAGATAGCTGCGTTTTGGATTTAGAAGCAGATATTTCCCTGTGCTTACTGCTGTTTCTTCCATATGCCGGTAATGGGCTGAAAACGCCTGCTTTGGGACTCTGCAGAGAATGTGTTTGCAGACTGCTGAATCCACACACGGGTTTAACTCTGGAAGTTGAGTGCACACATTGACAACCGTTCTGTTACATAGCTGCGTTTTGGATTTAGAAGCAGATATTTCCCTGTGCTTACTGCTGTTTCTTCCATATGCCGGTAATGGGCTGAAAACGCCTGTTTTGGGACTCTGCAGAGAAAGTGTTTGCAGACTGCTGAATCCACACACGGGTTTAACTCTGGAAGTTGAGTGCACACATTGACAACCGTTCTGTTAGATAGCTGCGTTTTGGATTTAGAAGCAGATATTTCCCTGTGCTTTCTGCTGTTTCTTCCATATGCCGGTAATGGGCTGAAAACGCCTGTTTGGGGACTCTGCAGAGAAAGTGTTTGCAGACTGCTGAATCCACACACGGGTTTAACTCTGGAAGTTGAGTGCACACATTGACAACCGTTCTGTTAGATAGCTGCGTTTGGGATTTAGAAGCAGATATTTCCCTGTGCTTACTGCTGTTTCTTCCATATGCCGGTAATGGGCTGAAAACGCCTGCTTTGGGACTCTGCAGAGAAAGTGTTTGCAGACTGCTGAATCCACACACGGGTTTAATTCTGGAAGTTGAGTGTACACATTGACAACCGTTCTGTTAGATTGCTGCGTTTTGGATTTAGAAGCAGATATTTCCCTGTGCTTACTGCTGTTTCTTCCATATGCCGGTAATGGGCTGAAAACGCCTGTTTGGGGACTCTGCAGAGAAAGTGTTTGCAGACTGCTGAATCCACACACGGGTTTAACTCTGGAAGTTGAGTGCACACATTGACAACCGTTCTGTTAGATAGCTGCGTTTTGGATTTAGAAGCAGATATTTCCCTGTGCTTACTGCTGTTTCTTCCATATGCCGGTAATGGGGTGAAAACGCCTGCTTTGGGACTCTGCAGAGAAAGTGTTTGCAGACTGCTGAATCCACACACGGGTTTAACTCTGGAAGTTGAGTGCACACATTGACAACCGTTCTGTTAGATAGCTGCGTTTTGGATTTAGAAGCAGATATTTCCCTGTGCTTACTGCTGTTTCTTCCATATGCCGGTAATGGGCTGAAAACGCCTGCTTTGGGACTCTGCAGAGAAAGTGTTTGCAGACTGCTGAATCCACACACGGGTTTAATTCTGGAAGTTGAGTGTACACATTGACAACCGTTCTGTTAGATTGCTGCGTTTTGGATTTAGAAGCAGATATTTCCCTGTGCTTACTGCTGTTTCTTCCATATGCCGGTAATGGGCTGAAAACGCCTGTTTGGGGACTCTGCAGAGAAAGTGTTTGCAGACTGCTGAATCCACACACGGGTTTAACTCTGGAAGTTGAGTGCACACATTGACAACCGTTCTGTTAGATAGCTGCGTTTTGGATTTAGAAGCAGATATTTCCCTGTGCTTACTGCTGTTTCTTCCATATGCCGGTAATGGGGTGAAAACGCCTGCTTTGGGACTCTGCAGAGAAAGTGTTTGCAGACTGCTGAATCCACACACGGGTTTAACTCTGGAAGTTGAGTGCACACATTGACAACCGTTCTGTTAGATAGCTGCGTTTTGGATTTAGAAGCAGATATTTCCCTGTGCTTACTGCTGTTTCTTCCATATGCCGGTAATGGGCTGAAAACGCCTGTTTTGGGACTCTGCAGAGAAAGTGTTTGCAGACTGCTGAATCCACACACGGGTTTAACTCTGGAAGTTGAGTGCACACATTGACAACCGTT